>NW_020664754.1:10400-10493 GCF_002925995.2 Terrapene triunguis | reverse complement strand
GCAGGGGGCCAGAGAGGAGGACTCCCCCCAGCCCTCTGCCCACTGGCCAGGGCCGGCTCCAGGCACCAAGCACCCAAGCTGGTGCTTGGGGCG
>NW_020664754.1:0-10300 GCF_002925995.2 Terrapene triunguis | reverse complement strand
CCCCCCCCCCCCCCCCGCGGCCGGAGGATTTTTCGCCTGGGGCGGCGAAAAAGCCAGAGCCGGCCCTGCCACTGGCAGCAGTGAGTTCCAGGAAAGGGGGATCCTCCCTGGCCCCCCAGGCTGCTGCTCAGGGGGTCCAGCCAGGATAAGCCCTGTCCTGCCCCCATCGGACTTGACTCGGAGTCCCTGCAGGGGGGCTGGGGGGGGAGGCTGCCATGTGCCTCCTCCCCTCCTCCCTTCACAGGCACAGCAGCCACCTCAGACTGCCCCCAGCGCCGCTCCCTTGTAGCCAGCCGCAGCAGCACCTGGAGAGGGAGTGTAGCGCAGAGCTGCAGGGGGCAGCCACCCACTGCCCAGGGCAGGCAGGGAAGCTCGGGCCAGGCGTGCAGGGGCAGCAGGCAGGGCTGGGGGCAAGACCCAGCCCCGAACACTGGTGGAGCCGGGCCCTGAATTTGCTGGCGCCCGGGCACCACGGGCCCATACAAGTTGCCATTCCTGCCCCCAGGAGTTATGTGCGCTCGCTTTGGGATGGGCAAATTCTGCTATTGTGTAGACTGTGCTTGCCCTTAAGTACGGGGGAATCATTGCTCTGTCTGGTGTGAACAATGCTGCCTCTGTTAAGTGTTGCATTTTTCCTTTACAGACGCAACTTTGAGATCTTAGCCGTCCATGTTATCACTGGCCGAAACTATCAGAAAGAGACCACATAAAAGCGAGGAAAATATGCTGCATGAAATAATGCAGCATTCAAGTAATGAAAATCAAAAAGTGTAGGGGTGGCGGGAGAGTGAATGGAGGATCCGCCAGCAGAACGAGGAGCGCCGGCACAAAAGCGCGGTGCTCCGGCAGCAAAGCACGGATCAGCTGATAAGCATCATGGAGCGCCAAGCGGACTCGATCCAGGCGCTTGTAGCCATGCAGGCGGAGCACTACCGTGCCCGCTCCCTGCTGCAGCCCTTCTCCCAAAACTCCTTCCCTTGTGCCCCCATGTGACCTCCAACCCACTTTCCCCAACATCCGAGTTCTTACCGCCACCAGCTGCCTCCAACACATAAGAACGGCCGAACTGGGTCAGACCAAAGGTCCATCTAGCCCAGTATCCTGTCTACCGACAGTGGCCAATGCCAGGTGCCCCAGAGGGAGTGAACCTAACAGGTAATAATCAAGTGATCTCTCTCCTGCCATCCATCTCCACCCTCTGACAAACAGAGTCTAGGGACACCATTCCTTACCCATCGTGGCTAATAGCCATTAATGGACTTAACCTCCATGAATTTATCCAGTTCTCTTTTAAACGCTGTTATAGTCCTAGCCTTCACAACCTCCTCAGGTAAGGAGTTCCACAAGTTGACTGTGCGCTGTGTGAAGAAGAATTTCCTTTTATTTGTTTTAAACCTGCTGCCTATTAATTTCATTTGGTGACCCCTAGTTCTTGTATTATGTGAATAAGTAAATAACTTTTCCTTATCCACTTTCTCCACATCACTCATGATTTTATATACCTCTATCATATCCCCCCCTTAGTCTCTTTTCCAAGCTGAAAAGTCCTAGCCTCTTTAATCTCTCCTCATATGGGACCCGTTCCAAACCCCTAATCATTTAAGTTGCCCTTCTCTGAACCTTTTCTAGTGCCAGTATATCTTTTTTGAGATGAGGAGACCACATCTGTATGCAGTATTCAAGATGTGGGCGTACCATCAATTTATATAAGGGCAATAATATATTCTCCGTCTTATTCTCTATACCCTTTTTAATGATTCCTAACATCCTGTTTGCTTTTTTGACCGCCTCTGCACACTGCGTGGACATTTTCAGAGAACTATCCACGATGACTCCAAGATCTTTTTCCTGATTTGTTGTAGCTAAATTAGCCCCCATCATATTGTATGTATACTTGGGGTTATTTTTTCCAATGTGCATTACTTTACATTTATCCACATTAAATTTCATTTGCCATTTTGTTGCCCAATCACTTAGTTTTGTGAGATCTTTTTGAAGTTCTTCACAGTCTGCTTTGGTCTTAACTATCTTGAGCAGTTTAGTATCATCTGCAAACTTTGCCACCTCACTTTTTACCCCTTTCTCCAGATCATTTATGAATAAGTTGAATAGGATTGGTCCTAGGACTGACCCTTGGGGAACACCACTAATTACCCCTCTCCATTCTGAGTATTTACCATTAATTCCTATCCTTTGTTCCCTGTCTTTTAACCAGTTCTCAATCCATGAAAGGACCTTCCCTTTTATCCTATGACAACTTAATTTACGTAAGAGCCTTTGGTGAGGGACCTTGTCAAAGGCTTTCTGGAAATCTAAGTACACTATGTCCACTGGATCCCCCTTGTCCACATGTTTGTTGACCCCTTCAAAGAACTCTAATAGATTAGTAAGACACGATTTCCCTTTACAGAAACCATGTTGACTTTTGCCCAACAATTTCTGTTCTTCTATGTGTCTGACAATTTTATTCTTTACTATTGTTTTGACTAATTTGCCCGGTACCGACGTTAGACTTACCAGTCTGTAATTGCCGGGATTACCTCTAGAGCCCCTTTTAAATATTGGCGTAACATTAGCTATCTTCCAGTCATTGGGTACAGAAGCCAATTTAAAGGACAGGTTACAAACCCTAGTTAATAGTTCCGCAATTTCACATTTGAGTTCTTTCAGAACTCTTGGGTGAATGCCATCTGGTCCTGGTGACTTGTTAATGTTAAGTTTATCAATTAATTCCAAAACCTCCTCTAGTGACACTTCAATCCGTGACAGTTCCTCAGATTTGTCACCTACAAAAGCCGGCTCAGGTTTGGGAATCTCCCTAACATCCTCAGCCGTGAAGACTGAAGCAAAGAATCCATTTAGTTTCTCCACAATGACTTTATCGTCTTTAAGTGCTTCCTTTTGTATCTCGATCATCAAGGGGCCCCACTGGTTGTTTAGCAGGCTTCCTGCTTCTGATATACTTAAAAAACATTTTGTTATTACCTTTGGAGTTTTTGGCTAGCCGTTCTTCAAACTCCTCTTTGGCTTTTCTTATTACATTTTTACACTTAATTTGGCAGTGTTTATGCTCCTTTCTATTTACCTCGCTAGGATTTGACTTCCACTTTTTAAAGGAAGTCTTTTTGTCTCTCACTGCTTCTTTTACATGGTTGTTAAGCCACGGTGGCTCTTTTTTAGTTCTTTTACTGTGTTTCTTAATTTGGGGTATACATTTAAGTTGGGACTCTATTATGGTGTCTTTAAAAAGCGCCCATGCAGCTTGCAGGGATTTCACTTTAGTCACTGTACCTTTTAATTTCTGTTTAACTAACCCCCTCATTTTTGCATAGTTCCCCTTTCTGAAATTAAATGCCACAGTGTTGGGCTGTTGAGATGTTCTTCCCATCACAGGGATGTTAAATGTTATTATATTATGGTCACTATTTCCAAGCGGTCCTGTTATAGTTACCTCTTGGACCAGCTCCTGCGCTCCACTCAGGACTAAATCTAGAGTTGCCTCTCCCCTTCTGGGTTCCCGTACACCTGTAGATTCACCACCCAGCCCTGAAAACTATGACCCTTACCCACTGTACTCAACCCCCATCACCACGCAGTATAGCCATCCTGAAGTGCAGCACTCATTGCACAGCACTCCAGACAGGACATACGCCAATCTGTGATTGTACAGTTCCCCACTTGCAGCTTCCTGAACAGGCCACTGTTCCAAAAGATGCCTTTCCGGGCCAGCCTGTGTTAATGTAAATGAAACACCCACGGTGATCCACAAGCGCCTGGAGAACCATTGAGAAATACCCCTTCCGATTAACGTACTTGGAGGCTAGGTGGGCTGGTGCCAGAATTGGAATATGCATCCCATCTATCGCCCCTCCGCAATTAGAGAAACCCATTTGTGCAAAGCCAGCCACAAGGTCATGCACATTACCCAGAGTCACGGTTCTTCTGAGCAGGATGTGATTAATGGCTCTGCAAACTTGCATCAACACGATTCCAATGGTCGACTTTCCCACTCCAAACTGGTTAGCGACCGACCGGTAGCTGTCTGGAGTTGCCAACTTCCAGATTGCAATAGCCACCCGCTTCTCCACTGTCAGGGCAGCTCTCAATCTCATGTTCTTGGCCGCAGGGTGGGGGTGAGCTCCTCACACAGTCCCATGAATGTGGCTTTCCTCATCTGAAAGTTCTGCAGCCACTGCTCGTCATCCTGGACTTGCATGACGATGTGATCCCACCGCTCAGTGCTTGTTTCCCGAGTCCAAAAGCGGTGTTCCACGGTGGTGAGCATGTCTGTGAATGCCACAAGCAAACTTGTGTCGGATGCATTACTCAAGTCAATATCATAATCGGAGCCCTCACTGTCACTTTGGATCCTAAGGAATAACTCGACTGCCAAACGTGACGTGCTGGCAAGATTCGTCAGCATACTCCTCAGCAGTTCGGCTCCATTCCCGCAGACCGAAAGGGAAGACAGAGCGCGCAGCACAAAAAACATTGGAAGATGGCACCAAATGTGGATGGAAGCACAGGGATTGCTGGGATGCGAACCGATGCATCACGGGGCGTTTGGACAAGACCCAGAATGCCCTGCACCCCCTCCCCTTCCCACACTCCACAGTGCCAGAATGGGAAGAGGTGCATTGTGGGATAGCTTTATGTGCCCTAGGGTGAATTTCATCAGGATCTGACAACTTCAATACATCTAACTTATCTAAATATATTTTAACCTGTTCTTTCCCTAGTTTGGCTGGCATTCCTTCCCCTTGCTGTTAATATTAATTGTATTGAGTAGCTGGTCACAATTTTAGTGAAGACTGAACCAAAATAGCCATTAAACACCTCAGTGTCTGTGACCAGGACATGGGTGATCATGACTAGTGGTCAGAGCAGGAGTCATTAGCCAGGAGTCAGAGCCCAGGGTCAGAACAGGAGTCAGAGGTTTGATGCAAGACCCAGGGGTTACAGCTGATGTCAGAGGTCAGGAATCGGAGCCGAGGGTCAGAACTGGGTTACTTGGAATGAGGCAAGAGAGGGGCAAGTTTTGGGCCAAGTTAGGAGCAGGATGAGAACAAGGCAGGAACAAGACTGGGAACAAGCGGGTGCAGGAGCTGTCACAGCCCAGCCATGCGATAATGGTTTGAGCTGCCACTGAACCACTGTTGCTGGTGGACTTAAGAGCTGGTCTGCTGACTCTTCCAAGCAAATCAGGCAGTGTAGCCAAACAGGCAGTTTACTACAGGCCAGCTGAACTGGTTAGGTTGCCCAGAGACTGGCAGGCCCTGGTTCCTGACAGTAGACCCCACCCCAATTGCAACTCATAGGGGCCTCATGGCCCAGTTTCTTGGGGTACTTCCCATGGAGCTCTCGCAATAGATCCTGGGTATGGATGTTCTCTATTGGTTCCCAAGACCACACGTCTGGACTGTAGACTTTCCAGTCCACCAGGTACTGGAGCCTTCCCCTAACTTGCCGAGAGTTGAGGATTCAGTGGACCATTCAGGAGTAATGGAAAAGCAGAGAAGGAACAGAGAAGAGGGGCTGGGAGCGCAAACAGACTGAGTGAGCAGCCTCTGAGTATCCCCATTTGTTATGCTCTGTAGAGCTTGTTAGAGGCTCGCTGAGAAAAGTCACCCAGCGTCCCCCCTGCACCGAACAGTGTGCCCCTGTGCACCCACACAGTCCCACCGGGACACAGACAGAATGGAGGCACGTCCTCCTCCTCAATACACTTTGGCCTAGTGGACGTGCACTGTGGTAGGAGCCAAGCAACCATAAATACTAGACTCATCTCTCCTGCTGGCAGAGTAACCTGTCACCTGGGGAAGAAGGAAGACTTTAAAAGTGTTTGACTCCCTCAGTCCAGCGTGTGGACCAGCTGGATTCACTCACTGATGCAGTGGGGGAGGGGAGCCCTGGCTACTAGTAATCCTGAAGTAAACCTGCTGCCCCCATTTTAAGCCCCATCTGGGCCTGATCTGGAGATTAAAACCCTGCAAAAATTCCTGCTACAGAACAAACCTTGAAACGCTCACCACCCCCCACCCCCCATTCTCAAAGACCTGAGGAAATTCTTAGACTGGGGGGGGGTACTTTTGTTAAACTGGAGCTAAAGGTTGCATGGGGGAGAAGTATCACTGCAGGGGAAAACTCCCAGTACTAAAGGAATTCTGTAGTTTTCTCAAAAACCACCAAGGTTCAAAAGCCTGGAGATTCTAAGTTAAGGCGACGCTTTCAAAACAAACCCCAACATTGGACAGTCTGCGAATGCACAGTTAGATCAAATAACTGAGGTTCTGCCCTGTGCCAGCACCCGCCTCTCACCCCACCCCCCACCCCTGCCCTCCCTACTGCCCCGGCCTCATCAGCACCAGCCCCCGTTCCCCCCAATACCCAGTTACAGTTCCCAGCACCCACCCAGCGCACCCCCCCATGGACCTCTCCAGTATTGCCAACCCCAAATGTTCAAAAAACATGAGGCAGGCTCCCCTAAAATCATGAGATGATGTAAAATAATAGATTTTGGATTCTTTTTATTTGCCTTCTGCTTTTTGAGCCTTTAGGGTGCACTGGGGTCACATTTTGAAGCTTTCTCCACAGCCAGGAGGGCTAGAAACTTACTTTTTCTTTAAGAAGGAAGGCTGAAATCATCACATCTCCACTAGACTCCAGGAGCTGGGGCTTTAAGGAAAACTATCATTCTCCTGAGACTCAGACTCATGACAAAATCATGAGAACCCAGTCCAGACACACTGCCCATGCCCTGGGGGAGGGGCTGGGCCCGGCGAGGGGAGGGGCTGGCTGTGGGGTTTTGCCTGGCTGGAAGGTGGTGCCCATGGGGCCAGCCAGCATGGAGAGTCCCAGCTGCTCCCCTTGGGGCAAGGCTGCACCCCCAGTGTGTGTGGGGATGGCACCGACCTGCTTTTAGAGCTAGTTTCCACTAAAAGTGCTACAGCAGCTATAAAGCATCTAGTGAAGACACTCATGTGCCCCTCCCACCCCTCTTTGCCTTCTGATGCCTGCCCATTCCCTCACCCCCTGCCCTCTATAGTTCCTGCACCTCTCCTCAATCCTCTCTGCCCCCTGGTGCCCACCTGTCTCCTCCCCCACTTTTGCCTCACTGGTGCCCATCTGTCTCACCCCACTCAGTCACTGGAGCCTGCCCCTCCTCTCACCCCTATGCCAGCCTAGCACCCGCCCCTTTCCTCATCCCCTGCTGTCCACCTGGAGACTACCGCTCCCAGTGCCCTGTTCTCTCCTCTGGCACCTGCTCACTCACTTCCCTCTGCCCCCAGTGCCCACCCATCACTTCACCCACCTCTGTCCCTCCATCTAACACCTTGGCACCCACCCATCCCCTCACTCCCCTCTCCCCCCTGGTGCTTGCCCCTCCCCTTACCACGTCTCTATCCACCCACTGTCCATCTCCTCCCCTCACACTCACTACCCCCTGGAACACGTAACTCTCCTCACCCCTCTCACCTCCCCGTCACCCACTCCTCCCCTTACCCATCTCAGCCACATGATACCCACCCTTTTCCCCAACCCCTATGACAAAACGGGATTTTTCTGCAATATTTTTATGACCCCTGTGTGTGCCTCAGTTTCCCCCATAAGCTGCATTGCTACCCAGAGGATGTGAAAGGGTGAACGCTGCTCCTGGATCAGAGCAGGAGACAGGAGGGGTGTGTGTCATCTGGCTCTCTGGGGGGAAGGCAGAGGATCATTAAAGAACTGGCTGAAACCAGCCCAAATCAACAGAGGATCCAGCAAGATGAAGAGATGCTCCCAAGGACTGAATAATCAACACAGGAAACCCCAGCGGGGGGACTTGGGAACTGAGCTGGAGAACAGGAGAATGGAGGCTTTTGGCGGGACACAGGCAGGAGCCCAGACTGGGGGAGACAAAGAGAGAGAGCCAGAGATGGAGTCCATCACAGCTTGGCTGGCCCATCCACGGGCTGGTTTGACCAGGCTGGACTATAGCTTAAATTCTGCCTCGCCGTGCTGACCTAAGAACGATAAGATTCTGTATTCGGGTGTGTCAAAGTGGGAATTTTCTGTAATATTTTTATGACCCTTGTGTGTGCCTCAGTTTCCCCTATGTTCTGCACTGTTACCAGTGGGTGACAAAGGAGCGTTTGCGCTCAGGGCAGGCTGAGAGACATGGATATCAGTGTTTCTCAACAATTGGTCCATGGATCGGCGCCGGTCCCTGAGGTCTCCCTGGCACAGTTTAGGAAGGCAGCAAGTGGTCCCTGGTATGTAAAAGGTTGAGAAACACTGGTCTGTCTGATTGTGAATGGGCCATTGGAAATGGAGTGGCTGAGGCCAACCCCATATCAATGGGGAATCCAATTGCCAGGACATTGACACCTGGCAGCCAATGACCCGGAGAGAGAGAGAGATTTCCCCATCTTTCAGCAGGGAAGCTGAGCAACATTCCTCAGCTCCAGAACAAAGGTCTGGAGAGGTCTGAGCTGGGGATAAGAGCTGGTGGCTGGAAGGGACTCTGGAGCCCGGAGGAGAGAGACAAAATGGGAGAGCAGGAGAGAGACAGGGCAAAGGACAGAGTCCATCACAGCTTGTCTGGCCCACTAGGACACTGGCATTGGCCACATGGACTATGGGGTGACTTCTGCCTGTCTGGGCTGACCTAGGATCCTGTAGCCAAGT
Source organism: Terrapene triunguis (assembly GCF_002925995.2). NCBI lineage: Eukaryota > Metazoa > Chordata > Testudines > Emydidae > Terrapene > Terrapene triunguis. The sequence goes on along the minus strand of NW_020664754.1, from coordinate 1,630 downwards.
GACTAATCAATGGTTCCCTTGTTTGCAAAGGTTGCCTGTCTCTCTGGGAATACTCCCTGGGAGTATCGCGCCCTGATGGGGCACAGTACAAACCTCCCGCAGGAGTCTGGCTGGGCTGGATTCACTGCAGGGAGCCACGGAGAGAGACGGGGTCACTGGTGCCAATGGCCTTGTCTAGGAGCCTTGGAGGCCAGAGGCCTGCCCCTGTGGAGCTGGGGAGTGCTTGGGGCTGTGCACATGAAAGGGGTCACTCCCAGGGGACTGGTTACTGGCTGGGCACAGCCCAGACCCTGGGACTCTGTGACACCTCCTTGTGCCCCTGGCCTAGCCACACCCCTGTTACCCCTCCTGGCACCCATCCCGGCACTTGCCCCTCCCCCACCTCTGCCCTTGTGCCTGCCCCTCACCTCATCACCCCTGTGCTCCCCTTGTGCCCACCGCTTCCCTCACCCCTTCTCTAGCCCTCTGCTGTCCACCCCTCCCCTTGTTCCTCTGCTCCCATGATGCCTGCCCCTCCCCTCACTCCCTCTGTGCCCCAAGCACTGGCCTTTCTCCCTCAGCCCACTCCATCCCCGTCACCCACTGCTCCTCTCACTCATCTCAGCCCCCTGGCACCCACCCCTCTTCTCACCCACATTTGCCCTCTGGACCCTGCCCCTCCCCTCTGCCCTCCTCTGACCCCTGCCACCCACTCCTCCCATCATCCCCCTCTGCCCACCTACCTCTCCTCTACCCTCCTCTGCCTGCCTATCGCCTGCCCCTCTCCTTGCCCTCTCTGCCCCTAGTGCCCATCCCTCCTCTTGTCCACCTTTCTCCACCGGTTCCTGCCCCTTCCCTGACACCCCTATGATCCCCTGCTGCTCTCCCTTCCCCTTGTCCCCCAGTACCCATCCCTTCCTTGGCCCCCTTCTACCCCCTGGCACTCACCCTTTCCACCACCCGCAATCCCCTGAGGATTAGCTCCTCTCCTCACCCCCCTTTAGCCCCCTGCTTCCCCCATCCTCATCTCCCTCTGCCCCCTGGCACCAGCCCCTTCTCTTGCCCCCTTCCCATCCCTAGTGCCTGCCTCTCTCCTCACAGGTAGACAGCTGGGAGGTGTCATTCCCAGCTCAGGTAGACATACATATGCTAGCTCTGCTCCAGCTACTGCCTAAAAATAGCAATGTGGCCGTGGCAGCTCAGGCTAACCACCTGCACAGGGACCGTGGTGGTCCAGCGGGACTGGATGTGGGCACTAGCCTGAGCCGCTGCCCGTGCACTGCAGCCCCACTGCTGCTCTTCGTGAGCTGCTGGAGCAGAGCTAGCGCAGGTACGTCTGCCCGTGCTGGGAATCACAGATCCCAGCTGCTGTGTAGATGCCCCTGGGAGCCAGGGAGGCTGGCGGAGCGCTGCTCCATTCAGTGTCTGAGCTCTGCCTGGCCAGCATGGCCTGACAGGAGCCTCTGCATCCCCTAACAACCAGCTCCAACTGGCTAAGCCAGGGCCTCTCAAAGGTGCTGTTCCCCCTCTTCCTGCCCCAGCCAAACGTATCCCTGAAAACAGTTAACAATCAACACTGACACATCTCGGAATTCCCAATACTTACAGCTAGAGCCTGGGACATTCTCTTTATTGTTATAATTTTATGAAG
>NW_020664753.1:3373025-3405912 GCF_002925995.2 Terrapene triunguis | reverse complement strand
AGTTTAAGCCCATTGCTTCTTGTTCTATCCTCAGAGGCTAAGGTGAACAAGTTTTCTCCCTCCTCCTTATGACACCCTTTTAGATACTTGAAAAATAGACTGCAGTCTGCCCCAGTGAGCAGGGGCTAGATGGTGACTGGCAGTAGCCACTGAGGCAAGGTGGGGATAGAGGGTTGGGGTTCCCCTGGGTGGGCAGACCCAGATTGTGGGTTACTGCTGGGGCAGAACCCTGACGTAGAGGGGTACCGGGGTCTGGGAAGGACCCGGGGGCCAGCGGTAGGCGAGACACCAGCCTGCAGAGGGCACTCCGGGCTGGAAGAGCTAATTCCCAGGGCGAATAGCAGGAGGCGTCGTGCCAGTTGAGTTGTCGCCCTGCCACACCCCAGTATGCTACAGGGTCTCACATATTTTTCCTTCTATAGGCTGAGTGTACGGCACTCACCAAGGGCTCCTTGAATTCCTCTGGTCCTGCACCATCACCACCTCCCAGCTCCCCATGTGCCTTTCTTCCATCCCCCTGTATTTCAGGGACTCCCTGAAAGCCCCCCCCCATGCAAGAGGCTCTTTGTATCCCCCATTACCCCTCCCCCCACCATGGTTTTTCAATCACTCCCCAAGCCAGGGGTTTGGGGTGCCCCTCATTCTCCTCCCTCCCCTATTTTCTCCATAGCACTTTCCCCCACCATCCAGGGTCCCCTATTTCTTCCTCTGCCAGAGGTTCTGTGTACCCCCCATTTTACCCTTCCCAATCATGGCTGGGGCTCTCTGTGCCCCCCTCCACTCCACCTTGCCTATTTCCCCAGACCATTGTCTGTCTTTCTGCCTCCCATGCCAGGATCTCTGTGTGCCATCCATTCCCCTTCCCTCCACCATTCTTACTTTTTTTTTCTCCTTCTTTGTTCCTTTCTTCTCTTTCAGAGTGTCAGCATCTGAAATCTGCGTTGGAAGGATCAGCAGAGCTGAGCTGAGGGGTGTTATGCTGGAAGATGCTAATAGCTGCCCTCCACTGGTACTTTGCCCTGTGGAGAATTACAGAGGTGGCTGAAGCTGTTGTCTTTGCCAATCAGATGTCCAGGGGCTTTGTGTGTCCCCAGCGTAGCCCTTTCCTTTTTTCCAGTTTTCACCCAAATCAGTAGACTTCTGCTCATTGAAGCCTGGAACCATTCCCTGAAATGTTGGAATCTATTGGCTGCAGCGTTCAAGAGCTATCAGACAGACAGAAATGCCATTGAGATGAGTGTCAGCCCTTGCTTTGCTTGGCACATTACATTAGTCTAGTCTTGAGGTATCAGGTGTGGGTCAGTGTACCAGGCACACTCATCTCACCAAGTGCAGGTGAAAGGACGTGTACCTAACTGCTCTGCTACCTGAGCATCAAGCAACAGCCCTGGGGCTACCCATAAACTGCACGCTGGAATCACTTCACCCGCTTCGGATCTCAGACGTAATGGTGAGGGGCAGGTACTGCCATGATGGCTAGTCTAAACACCCAGCTGGGACAGAAGAGGGGTCAATTTTGCCCATTAGAGATTACTTAGAGGCCAAAAGGATGGTGATGGTGGAAACGTGCTCCTCTCCCCCCAGGTAGGGCGACCAGACACCCTGATATTATCGGGACCATCCCGATATTAGGGGCTTTGTCTTATATAGGACTCTATTACCTCTCACCCCCATCCTGATTTTTCACACTTGCTCTCTCGTCACCCTACCCCCTCTGGGGCGTTTAGTCCAGCCTGCTGGTGGACTCTGCCCTCCTTGGCTACTGCTTGCCCTGTGGGGTACAGGGGGGCTTCTGAGAGCAAGTCCCGTCTCTTCATACTCTCACCTGTGACTCTGATTGTCCAATGGTGCTGGTAGGTGGGCAGCAGAATGGGGGATAGTTTCCTGGAAAGCAGATAGTGTGAAAAGTCACAGTGGACAGCAGGGCCGGCCCACAACATTTTGGCACCTGAGGCGGGGAGCTCAAATGACGCCCCCATGCCCCCTCGCTTGGGCCAAAACATTGAAAGGTCTCAATTCTGCCTTCTTCCTGTTCTATTCTTTCATGATACTGCTCTGCTATCTACCCCAATAAAAGGAGAACTAACAACTTAAAATGCCTTATTCAAAAATTTTAAATAAACACTTAACTTTCAAACGCCTGAACAGCAAATGTAACTTTTCTTGTGTGCATAGTAAACACTGGCATTTTTATCTGTTTGAATACAAAGTGGTGCTTTCCGTGCCTTCTTGGTTGCAAATATTTGAACTTCTTCCTACTGAAGGACCACAGTCTGGGCCAGCTCATGCTCTATTGAGATGGTTGCAAGGCCGACCAGCCTCTCCTGTGTCATTGTGGAGCGTAGATGTGTCTTTATTCACTTCAGCTTGGAGAAGCTGCGTTCTCCACTGGCAACTGTTACAGGAAGTGTTAGAAATATGCGCAGAGCAACAAAAGCATTTGAAAAGAGGGTGGTCATCTTATTTGTGCACATATATTCCAGAACAGTCTTTGGAATTGATCCTGCTGAAATGAATCTTGAAAGGGCTTTCAGTTCATCACCTAAATCACTCGCATCAATATCGCACATGTCATCATGTGTCAACACTGTCTCTAGTGCCCTTCATTGCTGGTGTAGGTCTACTTTAGGTATAGTGATGAGTTTTGGAATATCATACAACATCCCAAATATACTGCTATGTTCCTTGAGCTGCATGAAACATTCTTCCACTGACTGTATTGCACAATCTAGCACCTGGTTAAAGAATTCAACTTTGAATTGTTTTTTGGGGTCTCTTATGGGATTTTCCCGTGCCTCGTAATCAAAATGTCTTCTTCAGTGACTCTTGTATTCTTGAATCGGTTGGAAAATAGCTTCAGTGTGAAGTTCCTCTGCCAACTTCTGTGCAGTCTTCAGAACGTTTTGAAATCCCTCATCTGACCGGTAAGACTGTAGGTTTGACTTTGCTTTGTCCAGTTGTTCCATTGCTCCAGATATACCAAGGTCAACACCTTGGAGTCTCTTGCTTACAACATTATTTCAAACAGTATGTCATGCCACAATACTAAGCCACACAGAAATGTGAAGTTATGTATGTTTCTGGTGATTCCATTTCCCTCTGCCACTGTTCTCCCACGAGCAGTTCCTGTCATAGCATTATCCTCCAAAATGGCAACTATGGCATCATCTATCTTCCCAATTTGGTGTTTGATAGGCTTTATCGCCTTCACTCAACTTTCCCATCGTGTGGCACTCAGTGGTTTCAGTGTCAGAGAAGATGTTCCCAGATGTTGCTTAAAAATTTGCCATCGATGAGTTGATGCAGAGAAAAATACATAGATGCTTTGATTTACATTTAAAAAAAATCAGCAGCCTCACTAGAGGCTGATGCTGCATCACTGATCACCAAGTTCAATGAATGAGAACTGCATGGGACAAAAAAAGCTAGAGGGTTTAACTCTCGGATCCGTGTCTGCACTCCTCTGTTCTTTCCTCTCATGTTGGCACCATTATCGTAGCGCTGACCTCTCATGTCAGCTATCGCAATTCCCATATCTTCCAGCTTTTTAAGAAGCACATTTGTCATACTAGCTCTTGTAGTATCATCAATATCAATAAATTCTAGAAAATGCTCTCAGACAGTCACCATTGCAGGGACATTTTCACTAGGTTCTGTTGTTACAAAATGCACCATTAAAGTCATTTGTTCCGTATGGCTGATGTCAGGTGTGCAGTCCAGAATAGTAGAGTAATATCTTGCTGACTTCAGATCTGCCACAATCTTCTGTTTGACTTTTGTGGCCAGTAACTGTATGATCTCTTTTTGAATTGTTTTTCCAAGGTAGTGGTGTGTGTACATTTCTTGGGTGGTGACTCTTCTTACATGCTCCTGGAGTACAGCATCAAACTCAGCCATCAGTTCCACAATTTTAAGGAAGTTTCCATTGTTTGGCACATACAGCTGATCTGAAGTGCTAGGTTTTGGGTAGCAAACATTCTCACAATGGCAATGAGCCTTTTCAGAACATTTTGCCAGTAAAGAGACTCTGCTGCAGTCTTCTCTTGATGCTGATCATCTATGGTGGCCTTTAACCTTAGTCTCATCTCAAGCTCTTTCCACCTATGGAATGCTCTTTGGTAATTTCCTGCCTTCTCATGGCATGCCAGATTTCAAGCCAGATTTTTCCAGTCCTTTGTTCCTGTAGAACCCAATGTGGCTGGAACATTAGACTGGAAGAGTTTGCAACAAAACCAGTATGCAGCGTTCTGGGTTTTTGAGTACATGAGCCATGGCCTCTCTACTTTGTCACCATTGGGGATTTCACCCCAGTAATGTGTTGGATGGAAACTTCTATTTTCATTGTCTTTGGGGAACATGAAGTTTTTCACTTGCTGTGGCCTATGCAGTACTAGAAAGTCCCTCAGGCTACTGCTCAAGTGGGTCCTCAGTTTGCTTCATGGTAAGACCAGCCCTGGTGGACAGACCACTCAACACAAGCTCCCAGTGTTACTCTATGGCATAAAGACCTTGTGTGGTCCTCCAGAGTATAAGCAGGGAAGCAGTGAATAGGAATAGGGGTTTGATTTTGCCTCTGTGTAAGGCATTGGTGATGTAACAGTCAGCAGCAAGCCCCCACCCCCCGCCTTAACAGCTAGCAGCCGTTACGGCAGCCAGCGGCCATTATGGGAAAGCAAACACCTCAAGTACACAGTAGCCTGAACTTTTCAACTGTCTTCCCTTTCAAGGCCTTGAGGTAGTTGGAGCTGGTCCCAAACTGGTTTTCACTAACCAAATAGTGAAAGTACAGGGTCTGTTAACCACCAAACAAATGTTAACACGACCAGGGCCTGTGTTTAAGTGTATAAACAATCTTTGGCTTTTGTATGAGTTAAAGTTTTTGTACCAAGGTGCAAAGCTCTCCTTTCTTCTGCAAAATAAAGCAACCTCTTCCTTATCCCTGTCTGGCTGTTATTGGCTCTCAGCTAGGCGGACCCAACATTTCGGTAACAGTTTCTGGCACCCCAGATGGGACCCTCCTAGTTCAAACATTGAACTCCGGACGGCTGCGGCGAACTAGGAACGGCGCCAACGGGGTGCTTAGCTCCTTTTCCTCACTTCACCGCAGCCTCTGGGGTTCGTGCTCCAATAAGGTAAGCCCTAATAGAATAAGAAAACACTATCTAACTCTGGTTCTGGTTCTTTTCTGGTTAACCGGTTAATAAATTTCTGTCTTGTACGCTTGGGTGTTAGGTGTGTGGGCGGAACGAAGCTTCTCGTTCGTAATTCCTCGGGGTGAAAGCCACAGCGTGCAAGAAAGCCCTAAGGTCGAATTAAAATTCTTCTGTCCCGTCCCCTGTAACAGTCGGGGTAAGCTAAATTTTCTGGATTAGACCGTAATTCCCTCCACCTTTCTGTCTAATTCTCAGTTTAAGTGTCAGAAGGGGAATGGGTGGGTCTCAAAAAAAAAAAACCCTCTAAGAATAGCCCTTTGAATTATAGGTTAAGTAAATGGCCTTTCCCCGGTGTTCAGAAAAGAATGTCAAAGAGACGCTTGTTGCAGCTTTGCACCCAGGATTGGCCAGCCCTGGGCACTAATTGGCCCAAATCCGAATCTTTTGACATTCCGACTTACTTAACTCCCTTGCTCCTGGTACTGAAAAACCAGGCTCTGGGACAAATGGATTATTGGTTTTTGTGGGATCTGTGTTTTATAAGTTTAAAATGAATTGGTATTGTTTAAAGTTGCAAAAACCAAAAATACTTTTGCCAGACACAGAAAACTAGTGTTGTTTAATATGGTATTTAGCCTTTAATCCTTAAGGTGACTTAATGCTTTACAAAATATAAAATGTTTTAAATAAAAACCAAAGCTTGTGGCTGCAGCAGGGTAGTCAAAGCCAAAAGAATAAAAACATTTAAATTTGTTTTTGGGTAACAAAATAGCAAATAAAAGATCTGGTAAAAAAAAAAAAAAAGAACAGTGTCTCTGGCTTTGTGGTCAAACTGTCTTACTAGGGGTGTGTGACAGGGTTGGGACTCACCACTGTGGCGCCTCCTACTGGTTGTCTCGGGGAATTGGTTCGATCCGGTAGAGCGCCCCCTTCTGGTGACGTCCCGCCTGTTGTCTCGCCTTCAGTTGGCGCACAAACTTGCGTTGCTCCCCAACGCACAGCGTCCTCTTCTGGAACACTGTCCTCCGACAGTGTCCCCTTGTTCATTCACCCCACTTCCGGGGGAGTTTGAATGGCCCACAGTCTTACACCATCAAGTCCGATCCCCTCGGTCAAGGATCTGGTGTAGCATCGGCCGGCTGCTCCCTGCGGCCTATGGCTGAGGGTATGGCCCAATAGAACAATAACGGGGAAAAGGGGGAGGAGACTCAGGCCCTCCCACTACTCTGAGTCCCGGTCCAGAGGCCCTCTAGCGACAGTCTTGCTGTCCTCCTTCTCCTACCTCCTCTGGCTATTCCTCTGGACCACTTCCCCAACGGCCCTTCCCTGTGCTAGGCCTTCTCCTTCCCGACCTGCCGCCTGGCAGGCTACGTAGCAGGGTCTTCTCCCACTCTCTGAAGCTGGCCTGCACTGCGCTGTCCGTGGTGCTGGCCTCCCAGCTCTGGAGACAGACCTTCCCCTCTGAAGGCCTGGGACAGACTGACTGCTCTTGCTCTGAGCAGTCTTTTATATGGCTGAGCTGGGCCCTGATTGGCTGGCCCCAATCTGTCCTCTGATTGGCTCCCAGTAAGCCCTGCTCGGATTGGCTGCACGTCTACGCAGGCGCCCAAGCCTGCCGCAGCCCACTCTCTCTGTGTGTGGGGCAGCCGCCCCCCCACATACCCCCCCCCCTTAAAGCCCCCCCCGGGGGGGGGGGGGGGGGGTTCTGATCGGTCTAGTGGCCTAGAACCCGGAAATTAGCTCTCTTCCCAGGGCAACCCGGTTTACGGGCTTAAGTCTAGGAAATTAGTCCTGGTCCCAGGACAACACGGCCTACTGGCCCGAGTCTCAGGAATTAGCCCTCGTCCCAGGGCAACATGGCCTATGGGCCAAAGTCTAGAAAATTAGCCCTTGTCCCAGGGCAACACGGCCTACTGGCTCAAAGTCCTGTAGATTAGCCCTTGTCACAGGGCTTCCCGGCCTAGTCACCGTCTCAGCGGGGATCCCACCGAAACACGCTGAGGCTTACCGGGTCCGACGTCCCAGTCCATCACTCCACTCGGGTTGCTTCCTACCAGATCGGACGCTGGGTTGTCCCACAGGTCTCCTGATTCTCCACGGGTCTCGAGGTCCGCCGCCTCTTCTGGTAGCTCCCACCGTGAGGCTCCACCCTGACCTGGAGAAGTCACGGTCCCTGGCGGCTCCGGGAGTGCAGGCCAGTCCTCCACCGGGGCTTCCCGCATAGGTTCTTCACCTACGGCTGCCTGTCTAGGCTGGGGTATGCTCCCTCCTTTCGCACTCTCTGTGCATTTAGGACATGCCCCGTACGAGCGGGACGAATCCTCCGCCGTCAGGGCTACCTGTCCGGGGCCTCTATAAGTGGGTTGGGGCTTGGCTGCCCCCTCGCAAACCTCCCACTGCACTAAGGATCCCCCATCCTGGTCTGTTTCCTCACCCTCCTCCCCCAGCCTGGAGAAGAAATCTGCGTTAGTATGGGCCTTACCCGGGCGGTGGAACACCTGGAAGTCGTAAGGCTGGAGGGCGAGGTACCACCGCATAATTCTAGAGTTGGTATCCTTCATGCTGTGGATCCATCGCAGAGGGGCGTGGTCTGTGATCAACTTAAAGCTATTCCCCAGCAGGTAGTACCGTAGGGCGTTGATAGCCCACCGTACCGCTAGGGCTTCTTTCTCTATCGTCGAAAACTGTTTCTCCTGAGGGAACAGCTTACGACTTAAGTATAGTACTGGGTGTTCGTCCCCGTCTACTTCTTGGGAGAGCACCCACGCCCAGACCGACTTCGGAAGCGTCTGTTTGAAGTACAAACTCCTTTGTGAAGTCAGGATGTCGTAGGACTGGTTCTCGAGTGAGCCGTTCCTTTAGTGTGTTGAAGGCTCGCTCACATTGTTCCGACCATTGTACCTGTCGAGGTTGGGAATTCTTCGTCAGGTCTGACAATGGGGCGGCTATAGTTGCGAAATCTGGCATGAAACGGCGATAGTACCCGGCTAGTCCTAAAAACTGACGTACTTGCTTCTTCGTCGTGGGGACAGGTATGTCTCTGAGGGCTTGTACCTTGTTAATCAGGGGCGTTAGTTTCCCCCCTCCTACCGTGTATCCCAGGTAGGTCACTTCTTCTTGGCCTAAGTGGCATTTTGCCGGGTTGGCCGTTAGGCCGGCCACCCTAAGGGCTTGTAACACCTCTGCCAGGTGGTGTAGGTGGCTCTCCCAGTCGAGGCTATAAACCACGATGTCGTCTATATACGCCGCTGCGTATTGGTCGTGGGGTTGGAGGACCTTGTTCATCAAGTGCTGGAACGTGGCCGCCGCTCCGTGTAACCCGAATGGCATGGTTATGAACTGGAAGAGGCCGAAAGGCGTGGGGAAGGCCATCTTCGCACGGGCATTTGGTGTAAGGGGGATCTGCCAATATCCCTTAGTTAGGTCTATGGTTGACAGATACCGGGCTCCCCCGAGGTGCTCCAACAGTTCATCTACTCTCGGCATCGGATATGCATCGAAACGGGAGATAGCGTTAACCTTCCGGAAGTCGATGCAAAACTGGGTCGTCCTGTCCGGTTTCGGAACTAGGACGATAGGGCTTCGCCACTCGCTTGTCGATTCCTCTATCACTCCCATCTCTAACATCGTCTCTACCTCCCGTCGAACTGTATCCCACATTTTCTTGGGTAACGGCCGGTGGTTGTCCGTCACCCTCTTCCCGGGGTCGGTTGTGATATGGTGACTCATTAGAGTCGTCCAGCCCGGACGGGCCGATAAAACATCTGGAAACTCCCCCACCATCCGTTGTAGTTGCCCCCTCTGTCTGGGGTTGAGGCCTGACCCCAACATGGCCGGTCCGGGGTCGGGAAGGTCTCCGGCTAGGGGTCCAAGTTCCGAATCTGGGGTGGACGGGCCAATGTACAGGGCTTCTCGGGTTTTCCATGCCTTTAGGAGATTAACATGATAAATACGAGTCTCCTTACGTCGTCCAGGTAGTCTGACCTCATAATCGACCAGCCCCACTCATCGGATCACTTCATAGGGACCCTGCCATTTGGCTAGGAGTTTCGACTCCGCAGAGGGCAGTAAGAGCAACACCCGATCGTCAGGGCTGAATTTCCTCCCTCTAGCCCCGCGATTGTAGAGGCGCTCTTGGCATGCCTGGGCCCTTTCCAGGTTTTCCCGGGCGAAGGCCCCTAACGTCTGGAGTCGCTCCCGGAGGTGTAGCACATATTGTGTGGTTCCAAGGACCCGCGTTTCCTGAGTTTCCCACTCCTCCTTCAAGAGGTCCAGTATTCCCCTGGGCTGTCTGCCGTATAAGAGCTCGAAAGGCGAGAACCCTGTCGAGGCCTGTGGTACCTCTCTTATCGCGAATAACAGGGCCGGCAACAGGGCGTCCCAATGCGAGGGGTCCTCCTCTACAAACCTCCGTAGCATGGCCTTTAGCGTACCATTGAAACGTTCTACTAGGCCGTCGGTCTGCGGATGGTACACCGAAGTTCGAAGGGTCCGTATATGGAGGAGGCGACATAGTTCGGCTATTAACTTGGACGACACGTTGGTGCCTTGATCCATCAAAATTTCCCCGGGTATCCCAACCCGGGTGAAAATTTTTACTAATTCATTCGCGATTGTCGGTGCCGTCGCTGTCTTCAGGGGAACGGCTTCGGGGTAGCGCGTTGCATAGTCCACGACTACTAATATAAAGCGGTTCCCTGTCTTACTTCGTTCAAGGGGGCCGACGAGGTCCATTCCGATCCGCTCAAAGGGCACCCCCACGATCGGCATGGGTACCAGGGGTGCCCGGGCTACCCCTTTCGGTCCGGCTCGCTGGCATTCTGGGCACGAGGCACAGAAGTCTGCCACTTCTCGGTGGATACCGGGCCAGAAGAACCGGCGAGCCACTCTCTGTAGGGTCTTCTCGCGCCCCAGGTGTCCTGCCCAAGGGTTCGCGTGGGCTAGGTGGAGCAGACTGGACCGGAGTCGTCGGGGAACCAACAGCTGGCGGAACGTCTCCTGGGTCTGGGGTTCCTGCGCTTCGCGGTATAGGCGATCCTGCCATACTTCAAAGCGGGGGCCTTGCAGGGTCCGCTGCGTCCCGTCCCCCTCCATAACAGGGCTGGTGGCTTGCTCCCAGGCTCTGCTTAGGGTTGTGTCTTCCCGTTGCTCCCGTAAGAAGTCGCCGTCCCGCTCTAATTCCCCTTGGGCGTCCTCCACCGGCCGGGGCCTGTCTCCAAGATGACTCCCGGGTGCCTCCGCAGTCGAGGAGGTCCCCTCGCCGGGGTCATCCCTTGGCCTGTGCCCGAGCAGCTCCGTTCTAGGTACTATAGTCCTGTCTGGTCGGGGCTTGGGCGGCTGATATTTCAGGAGGACCTCTCCGAAGCCGGGCCAATCCCGTCCCAACACCACCGGGTAGGCCAGCCTGGGGGCCACTCCTACCCGGAGACCCTCTTCTCGGCAGCCTACTCCCATCTTAACCCAGGCCGTGGGATACTGGCGGATGTCCCCATGCACACACTGTAGGTAGATCGGGGGCCCCGAGAGATTAAGGTTCGGGACCAGCCCCTCTCGTATGAGGGTCTGACTACACCCCGAGTCTACGAGGGCGTCTGCGGGGTTCCCTTCGACCTGGACAGGGACTATCAACTTTCCTACCCCTCCCTTCCGAGCCCTTCATCCGGCCATCCAGGCTTGCCCGTAGCTGCAGTCCATATAAGGGCACTCTCGCCGAAAGTGTCCCTCCTGACCGCAACCCCAGCACCTCGCTCGGGCTTCGGCCGGGCCTGGGCCTCTTCCGATGGGGCTTGCCTGCTCAGGGGGCGGTTGCTCCCTCCGAGTCGTCGTCTGTTGCAGCTTGTGTCGGGGCTCGGGGTTGGGGGGCCGCGGATACCCATGGCTGTTGCCTGCCAGCGGCTCGGAGGGTCCTGCCCCACGAAAGTTCCCCTTCTCTGCCCCGCCCTTGTGACCAAGGTTCCCGGCCGCTCGGGGTGGCGCCTCCGCCCCCTCGGCTGATAGATAGTCCTCCATCAAGGCCACCGCTGCGGGTAGGGTGGCCGGGCGATGCCGTCGTACCCAGGCCCTCCCTCCCGGGGGTAGGATCTGGGTAAACTGCTCTAAGGCTACCATCTCCGCCACCTGGGGTCCCGTCAGGCCTTCTGGGTTCAGCCACTTCCAGCAGTGGTCCCGGATACATTGGGCCACGGCACGGGGTCGAGCCCCTGGAGGGTATTGTTCCTTGCGGAGGCACTGTCGGTAGGTCTCCGTGCTAATGCCGGTATGGTCCAGGATGGCCGCCTTCACTCGGGCATACTCGAGTGCTTCCCGGGGGTCGAGGCTACGATATGCGGCCTGAGCCTGCCCCGTCAAATAAGGGGCTAGTAACGTGGCCCAATGTTCTGAGGGCCAACGGGCAGCGGTCGCCACCCGTTCAAATGTCACCAAAAATGCCTCAGGGTCGTCCTCAGGCCCCATTTTGGTGAGGCGTACTGGTAGTGCCCCCGGGGTATCCCCCAGTCCGGTCCCCACGAGGGCGGCAGGGGTGCCTCCCGCCGGGCGTACTAGTGCGGCCATCTGTTGCACCAAATGCTCCTGCTGCACCCGCTGCTGGGCGGCCAACTACCAGAGGAGCTGCTGCTGATTCTCCTGGTGCTGGGTCATCAGCAGCTGCTGTTGGGTAGTCATGTGCTGCAGCATTTGCACCTGCTGCTGGTGCTGCTGGGCCGCCTGTTCCTGTTGCTTTTCTAGCAACCATTTTAACAGCTTCTCAGCTTCCATGTTGGGGTTCAGCGGGATACTCCCGCTTCAACCCCACACTCTGGACCCGTCTGAAAGGTCCGGATCGGCTCCCGCAATCGGGGTTGACCGTCTGTCTGCACACGTCACTGCTCTGGGCAATAGTCCACAGTCTTGGCGCTGGCCCCTCGTTTTGGGGCGGACCGCTATGCCCGCATTCTCCACCACGTGTGACAGGGTTGGGACTCACCACTGTGGTGCCTCCTACCGGTTGTCTTGGGGAATTGGTTCGATCCGGTAGAGCGCCCCCTTCTGGTGACGTCCCGCCTGTCGTCTCGCCTTCAGTTGGCGCACAAACTCGCGTTGCTCCCCAACGCACAGCGTCCTCTTCTGGAACACTGTCCTCCGACAGTGTCCCCTTGTTCATTCACCCCCCTTCCGGGGGAGTTTGAATGGCCCACAGTCTTACACCTTCAAGTCCGATCCCCTCGGTCAAGGATCTGGTGTAGCATCGGCCGGCCGCTCCCTGCGGCCTATGGCTGAGGGTATGGCCCAATAGAACAATAACGGGGAAAAGGGGGGGGGGACTCAGGCCCGCCCACTACTCTGAGTCCCGGTCCAGAGGCCCTCTAGCGACAGTCTTGCTGTCCTCCTTCTCCTACCTCCTCTGGCTATTCCTCTGGACCACTTCCCCAATGGCCCTTCCCTGTGCTAGGCCTTCTCCTTCCCGACCTGCCGCCTGGCAGGCTACGTAGCAGGGTCTTCTCCCACTCTCTGAAGCTGGCCTGCACTGCGCTGTCCGTGGTGCTGGCCTCCCAGCTCTGGAGACAGACCTTCCCCTCTGAAGGCCTGGGACAGACTGACTGCTCTTGCTCTGAGCAGTCTTTTATATGGCTGAGCTGGGCCCTGATTGGCTGGCCCCAATCTATCCTCTGATTGGCTCCCAGTAAGCCCTGCTCGGATTGGCTGCACGTCTACGCAGGCGCCCAGGCCTGCCGCAGCCCACTCTCTCCGTGTGTGGGGCAGCCGCCCCACCACAGGGTGCATGAAAATTTTGTAAGCACAAAAGAAATAGTTACACCTTGTGTAAAAATTAATGTGGCTAGTGTTGTGAAAATTAAATTGTAAAAAGAATGTGCATTTTCCCCAGAACATGTGCAGTGTATATTGTAGTAGAGGTAAAAGAAATGCAAACCTACCAGTATAGGTTGTGTTGTCTTTTTCAGATCACTGTGTGTTTGAAAGCAAAAGTTAGAAGTAAAAGGCAATCAAAAGTCTGGGAAAGTTAATTGTGTCCCTTTTTAAGTAAAAAATCTTTAAGCTGTGGATAGCTTTGGATCTGGAAGCAAGCCAGAAAGCATCTGTATTAATGCAATTTTCTAACTAATAAGGTAGAATCCACTAAAACCTGGGCTGCCTATGAAACCAATACAAGAAAATATGGGGTAATTCCTCTGTTTTGCCTGAAATCAACAAGGGTATTTGTATATAAAGGAAATATTTTAAGCAATGACTAACTGCCCAGAAGGGGTAAACCTCTGTTCTTTTGTCCTTCAGATCATCAGAGAAAACGGATGCCAGCTAAATAGCATTCAACGTACCATGCATTTACTGGCACAATAGGAATTATTTTTGTGTTCTATGTCCTGTCTTGTGGTGTTTGTCTTGTGGCCAAAATTGTTGTTAAAATTTGCATACCAACAGTCTTTGAAAGCAAGGACATGGAAGGTTAACCCACTCCCCATATTGCCCATGGGATCCTTCTGGCTACCTCAAATTTGTAGCCAAAGGGCTGGAAAGGGAGAAAAGCTATTCAACACCAAAGGTTGTACCAAGTGAACTCCTCAAAAGTGGGTGTGCTTGTTCTGGTTTGTTGCTCCAAAGCTCTGTAATAAAGTTATTTTACTAAAAGGGTGTATATGGCATGCATTAAATAATAAGACTAATGTACTGTATAATGGCAATGTGTATGTGTTCATTGTTGGGAAAATGTGTATAACTAAAAAGCGGAAGTTTCCTTTGTAGGTTAAAAGAACCCAAAAAGGGGAAAAGGAAAAAGAACAAAACAAGGTAACTGGAAAAAAAAATAGCTAGCAAGCTCAGTCCAAAAATAAAATGCAGGCCCCATCCAAAAACACTGTCCACAGCTAAGACTTGGCTGACAGCCAAGAAAAGGGGGGGCCTGAATGTGCCCAAGCAACTATAAAATCTGCAAAACGCTGCCAGGCATTAATAAAATGCGTTAGGTTTCTTTTCTCACAAATAAAAGAAGTGCTACCCAAAAACCCTAGCAGCCCTGCCGTTCATTGAAACAAGAAGACTGAGTCTATGTAAAAATCCACCAACAAGAAACTGCTTTGGCTCCATGCTGGAAAGGCCCTTCCCAAGTCCTGTTAACCACCAACACCGCTGTGAAGTGCCAAGAACTGCCTACCTGAACCCATGCTTCTCACTGTAAAAAAAAACCCCTCCACCTCAGAAAAACTCTCCAACTGATAAGCCTATTTCTCCTTCTAGGTCTGCTGTGCCTTCTGGACAGCAGGAAAAAAAAAAAACCAAGGTGAAGAGCTAGTAACCTCTCCCTTGTCCACTAACAGACCTACTGTGCCTTTAAATTTTTTTAGAAAACGCAAACCATTACAGGGTGATGTGCTAGTAACTCTCCCCTGTATAATGCTGAACCATAACTGTTAAAAAAAAAAAAAAACACTTGCTCCATTAAAACCACCAAAGTCCAGGAATTCCTGCCTACAAAAAACATTAAAAACTGACCCTGGTAAAAAAACAAAAAATTATACACTGGCAAAAAAAAACTTGTAAAGCCCATGCTTAAAAATGTGGTATAGTACTACACCAAAAAAAAATGTATTAGGATATCAATGGACTGTAATTAACACGACACTAAAAACTGTTAAATTTTCATTACCCTTATCCAATTTCCAGATCACCTCTACATACCCAAATTGCTCACAGGGGGCTGCCATTAAATTAGCACAACAAAGGGCTTGGGTTATTGCCTCTAAAAAAAAAAAGTGACTTAACCGAATCCCTATGGGATGGGGCCAATAGTGCAGCAGCAGTTTAGAATATTTTTAAAAACCAAAAACATAATGAAAAATTGGGGCAATTAGAAAAGGCCACTAGCCTTATTTCTAGGGCACAGCTAACCCAGGTACAGGCTAAAATTGGTAAGTTACATGTTATCTCCGCCCTTAGTTCTATGACCCAAAAGTTGCTAACAAAAATGGTATTAAATATTACTAAGGCTGGAAAGGCATTGCAGTGGGATCTAGCATGTTCAGGCTTGGCCCACTGCCCTTACAAACACATCAGGAGTACCATCTGATCTGTGGCCATAAAGACATAGTTAAAAACTTTCTGGGTGAAAGTGCAAACGTTCTCAATGCTCCTTCCAAGCATATGAACCAATTAGGGGTGTGTGGGCTTCCACATACCAAATCCCGCCAGGTGCATGGAGAGGATGCATGTGAAATTGGGTAATTCACCAAAACATCTAAAAAATTAAACTACCGCCAATGCCCTGGTGAACTTGGCAACCGCACAAAGAAAACTAAGGCAAATGGTTCTCCAAAACCGCTTGGCTCTAAATATCTTTCCCTCCAGCTTAATCGCAAATTGCGCAACGGGCCTGACAATTTGGGTTTGTCAGGCCCGAAGGGGGGACTGTAACAGTCAGCAGCAACCCCCCACCCCTTAACAGCTAGCAGCCGTTATGGCAGCCAGCGGCCATTAGGGGAACACAAACACCTCAAGTACACAGTAGCCTGAACTTTTCAACTGTCTTCCCTTTCAAGGCCTTAAGGTAGTTAAAGCTGGTCCCAAACTGGTTTTCACAACCAAATAGCAAAAGTACAGGGTCTGTTAACCACCAATCAAATGTCAACATGACCAGGGCCTGTGTTTAAGTATATAAACAATCTTTGGCTTTTGTATGAGTTAAAGTTTTTGTACCAAGGTGCAAAGCTCTCCTTTCTTCTGCAAAATAAAGCAACCTCTTCCTTATCCCTGTCTGGCTGTTATTGGCTCTCAGCTAGGCGGACCCAACATTTCGGTAACAGTGAGATTGGCACTGGAATACTGTGTCCAGGTCTGCTCAACACCTTTTGAACAATTGGAGAAAAGAGTCACAAAAATGATTCAACAGCTGAAGAAAATGCCTTACAGCGAGAGCCTTAAACAGCTTATTCTATTTAGCTTCTCAAAATGAAGATTTGGAGGTGACTTGATTACAAGGAATAAGCACCTTCAAGGGGAGAAAATAGTGGCTATTAAAAGGCTGTTTAATGTAGAGGGAAAAGGCAGAACAAGAATCAATGCCTGGCAGCTGAAGCCAGACAAACCCAAATTAGAATGAGGCACGTTTTTAACAGTGAGGGTGATTAACCACTGAACAGACTACCAAGTGGTGAATTGTCCATCTCTTGAGGTCTTCACATCAAGATTTGGTGCCTTTCTGGCATAGGTGCTGGAACTAGGGGTGCGGGGGATGCTGCAGAACCCCCTGACTTGAAGTGGTTTCCATTATATACAGGATTTATAGTTGGGTTCAATGGCTCTCAGTTTCTCAGTCTCCGCCTCCCCTCCCCCCTACCAAAAGCATTGTTCCAGCACTCCTGCTTTCTGGAAGATCTGGTTGCCAAGCACAAGTTATTGGGCTCAATACATTGTTAATTGGGTGAATGGCCTGTTCTATACAGGATGTCAGACTAGAGGATCTAGACTCTTCTGCCTTAAAATCAATGCAGAACTAACACTGAGTCATAATCAAACTTTGAAACCACTGTTTTCTTTTAAGCTCCACTCTGACCTGAGGAGTTGGTCCCTTCACATCCTGTTTCATTAATTTCTCATGGACCCTGATCGAAATCCCACTGAAATAAATGGGAATATTTCCACTGATTTCCAGGTCACGTCAAATCTTGCGTCTCAGGTCTTAATGTTTCAGTTTGAAACCAAGAGTCGTACAGGTTCAATATAAGGGGGAGGGGGAGTGGGAGGGGGAGGGGGAGGGTCACTCCATTTGTTAAATGTTAACCAAACTTTGTGAAATCTCCAAAAATGTTCAGGATTCCGTTTGAATTTTATCAAACATTCAGCTTGGT
The DNA here is from genome assembly GCF_002925995.2 of Terrapene triunguis. Classification (NCBI taxonomy): domain Eukaryota; kingdom Metazoa; phylum Chordata; order Testudines; family Emydidae; genus Terrapene; species Terrapene triunguis. The sequence continues at coordinate 3,388,922 of NW_020664753.1, read as the reverse complement.
GTTTTTCTTAAGTGTCTTCTGGTCATCGATCCATATACTAAATCCTGGAGAGCAACATGAAAAAGAATCATCATTGTATGTGTATAATGTTCCAGCTGGCACCCAGCCAATGAGAAACATTAACCACATGGGTGAGGAGAGAGGATGATTTCATGATAGTTTGGGCAGTTTTATAGAGATTCAGTTTACGATTAATTTTCATTCTCTGTCAGTGAGCACACGAGCAAATGGAGATGATATATTCAAAGGAGTCCATTCCAAGTGTGATGACTCTGGTCACTTTTGTTAGTCCAGAGTTTATCTTGTTAACTCAGAGGAATTGACAGCTCCTATTGGCTAATCGCTTGCACCCACTTTTGCTGTATACAATATAAAAAGCGAGGATCCACTTTTCTTTTCTTTTATCCTGTCAGAATCCAGAATAATTGCTGCACTCTGCAATGGAACCTCTGGGAGCAACAACTGTTTTCCTGGTGATTTGTGTCTCTTCCCTTCTTTTCCTTTCGGCATGGAGAAAGATGTCTGGAAGTGGGAAGCTGCCTCCTGGGCCTGTTGCTTTTCCCATCATAGGGAACATGCTGCAGCTGAATATGAAGAACTTGCCCCAATGTGTAGAGGAGGTAAGGGTGTTTTCTCGGTACCAGTTGTTGGGTTGTAGGTGGACATTAAGCAGAGCCTGGCTCAAGCCTAGCCTGGTGGCAATTCCACATCAGCTCAGATTTCTGACTTATTATTTCACTAAACAATCAAGCTTGGAGGCTAGATGTAAACTGTTCAGGATAATGTACTGCTCATATTAGAGGGGATCTTATTCACATCTAATCCAGAATGCCCCCCGCAGCTGCACTGCAATGGGTACAAGTGATCACAGGGTGGAGACAGCGCTCTAGTGGGTTATGTAAGGAAATGGCAATCGTGAGCCTTGGGGTTTGTACCTACCTCTGCTACAGACTCCAGGTGTGCTTTTGGGCACCTCACTTAATCTCTCTCTGCCTTAATTTCCCCATCTGTAAAATTGCTCTAATGATATTTGCCTACATCACAAAATGATGGTAAGGCAGAAACTGTAGCTCAGCTTTGAAGGAATGACGTTGTAGTGCTGCATGTTCTGGCATTTTAGCCAGCTCTGCAACAACCTGGGATTGGACAGACAGGTTGGATTCTTTCCTTCTCGCAAATCATCACAAATAATGAGGGTTGTACAGGACAAATGTTGCCCCCAGTCACAGCTGTTCATCTTCATTCTCTTGTCATCATGCCCTGAGCTACAGATGTGTTTGTTGATTTGCACAGGTGTAATCAATTGGAAATTGAACAGTAATTCTGCTGATGATGTAAAAGGGGAAACAGAATCTCACTTTTCTCTGTCTTTGGCTCTGCAGGGCTGACAAGAGTAAAACGAAGGGAAACTCTGTCCTGTCATCATAAAATCAGCTGACATGACTGAATAAATACAGGCAGCATTTCTGTGGAGTTAGAAGTGTCATTTTTACATAGCTCTCAAGATCACCATTGAAATGCCCCATATTAATGTAGTCTGCTCCAATAATGAAATAATTCAATCTGTGTTTTACAATTATCTTGGGAAGGCATAAACATATCTAGGGGAAAATGTTAAAAATGTATTAAGATAAAGTGAAGCACTGAAAAGTCAGGAAGTCCCAGATCCTCCAAGATATGTCAGTGCCTAACTCTCATAGAAATCAATGGAGTTAGGCTCCTAAATACTGTACCTTGGACAGGGCCGGCTCTGGCTTTTTTGCCGCCCCAGGCAAAAAAGCCTCCGGCCGCCCCCCCCCTCGCAGGGGGGGGAGAGGGCGGCCGGAGCCCCGGGGGGAGGGCGGCGAGCCCCGGCGGGGGCTCCGCTCTCCCCCCGGCGGCCGGGGGGAGGGCGCCGGGGGGGAGGGCGGCCGGAGCCGTGGGAGGAGGGCGGTGAGCCCCGGCGGGGGCTCGGCTCTCCCCCCGGCGGCCAGAGCGCCGGGGGCAGGGTGGCGAGCCCCGGCTGGGGCTTGGCTCTCCCCCCGGCGGCCAGAGCGCCGGGGGGAGGGCGGCGAGCCCGGCTGTGGCCCCGCTCTCCCCGGCGGCCGGAGCGCCGCGCCGCCCCCCTCCAGGTGCCGCCCCAAGCACCAGCTTGGTTGCCTGGTGCCTGGAGCCGGCCCTGACCTTGGAGGATCTGGGCTGAAATAGCCAAGTCTGGACAATGATCAGTACTAAAACTTAACTTGCCTAGTATTAGCTCAGTGACATGAGAACACTTTCATCAGTTTGTAATCTGATCTACACACATTTTTATTTGTAATTAAGTGGATCTAAGTTAAAACTTACTGGTCTTTTGTGTTAAACTTTTACAGCTCAGTGCAAAGTATGGCCCAATTTTCACAATATACTTAGGCTCAGAACGGGTTGTGGTGCTGTATGGACATGAGATTGTGAAGGAAGCTCTGATCGGTCTCGGGGACGAGTTCAGTGGAAGAGGAAGTATGCCGATATTTGAAAAATCTGCCAAGGGAAGAGGTACCTTTCAAGTAACTTCAGCATATAGAGGAGAACACAATTGCAACGACAAAAGGGAAACAGCTGGAGTTTCATTCATACAGTAATAAAAAATGGATAAATAGTCTTGGTTTCAGGAAAGAGCCCCTTCCCTATTGTGCCACTGTTGCCCAGAATTTGACATTCATGTGTGTACCCCAGAACTTGACAGTCCAGCAGTTAGCCATTTTGTATGTTCAGCCACTGCCAGTTGAAAACCAAATATCACATAGCTAGGAATAATCAAGGTCAGACAGCTGCATACTTGCAGTTTGTTAATCAGAATGGGAGGATGGGATAGAAAGTTATGGAGGAAAGTGAGTGAATTGCGACCTTGGTTTTAGGTGCCCTTGACATATTGTTGTTATGGCTAGAAATACCAGAAATGTTTTGAGCTAATGAGTAGTTTGTTGAAATTAGAAGAATTGAGGACCCAGCAGATGTTTTTATGCTGACCCACTAGGAGTTACTATAGGTTATGTGCTTTGTTAGAGTTAGCTATAAAAGATTTGGTAAAAGTAAATACCTCAGATCAGTTCACGGGAGCTTTTCTTTGGGAAAGGAGTTGACATCTAAACTCCCTATCAGCTGGATGGAAAGAGGGCCCCTGGAAGTCTGGTTGATGATTACTCAAAATCATCTCAGATTGTGGGTAACTATATCTGGGATGTTCCAAACCTATTGCTTATGTCTGTGTGTGCTTAATATCTAATAAATCATAGATTTAGATAAGAGCACTCTTATATCCATAATTTATCAGACGGAATTGCTGTGTTCTCATTGATTTATTCCTGACACTGCCTGGAGTGAAACAGTTAAGTTTTGGGTTCTGAAAACCCTGGGTAACACCACTGGTTCACTGACATGAACGGTTACGAGCACGTCACTACAGGTTTATGACAGGTAATGGCCAGGCCAATCTACTTTAGTAGTCCCAGAATACAGCCAGGAAAGCAGGGCTGGAGAGGCCAAGAGAGTCAGAACAAACCATGAATTTCTATCCTCTTCCTCTCCTGTTCTCACTAACTAGGTATATCCCATAAGCAGTGAAGGATTATTTGTATTATTGTTTTACTTAGGTGTCTCAGTTTTTAAGATTCTTTAGTAGTGAGGAAGAAATAAATATGGAAGCGCCAAGAAGTCCTTTTATCTTATTTCTGCATGAAGTGAACCATCAGTATAGTTATTTTATTACACAGGGAAAAAACACTTGAAAGGAACGTTATTGAGGTTGTAAAGTCAAGCACTCAGAAGTTAGGAAATGCTAGAATTAAGATTCCCTATGCAACTGCACAGATATCTGAGTTAATGGAGTAACTGAGAGCAGCAGTAGCTTGTCATCTTGCATGTGGACAGGCACCAGGATCAGTGAGGTGCTGGTGCATGCCTAGTGAAGACAGAACCTTTGGAGATTTTAACTGCTAAATTCTAAGAAGTCTCTACTGAGCATGTGTGAAATGTGATTTTTTTTTCAAAGGCTTGTAACTTGGGCACACTGTAGGAAACCACTGAAAATGAAGTGGCCTATAATGGCCAATTAAAACTTCTGCAGTGGTGGAATAATGGAGGGTTAGTAGTCAGCAGGGTGTTTTAGGGTATGTCTTCACTACCGGCCGGATCGGCGGGCAGCGATCGATCCAGCGGGGATCGATTTATCGTGTCTAGTCTAGCTGAAGTTGCGTAACTTAGATCGATTTCTCCCCCCCGCCCAGTGTAGACCAGGCCTAATAAATATTGTAATGGGCCATAAAAACAGTATTTCTTTAAGAGTGAACCTCTTTTGCAGTCTGTCCCAACTTGTTTTTAGCTTGGACGCGCTAATTAACTGCTGCAGACCTGAGTAAGAACTTGGTGCAGCTCAGAAGCTTGTCCCTTCCACCAACATAAGTTGATCCAATAAAACATATTACCTCACCTACCTTGTCTGAGCCATATCCAGAGTCCAACATGGCAACAGCAATGCTGTGAATAGTAATTGTAATGTAGCGGTAATGTCGTCTCCCTAGTAGAAAATAGGCACAGTATCGTTTAAGTTGAAGCTGAACCTTTGACTCACCAATGTTTGGGTATTTTTTCAAATAGGCAAACTGAGTCTGGCCCTCCCTCCTTTCATTCCTGTTCTCTTCCCATTTCCAGGTATTCTTTTCAGCAATGGGGAGCAGTGGAAGCAGCTCCGTCGATTTGTCCTCACTAATCTGAGAAATTTTGGGATGGGGAAGAAAAGCATTGAGGAACGTATCCAGGAGGAAACTTGTTTTCTGATGGAAAGGCTCAGAAACACACACGGTGGGGATTGTTTCATGTCTGTTGGAAATTGAGGAGTCAAAGACTCTTGTCTTTCTGTTTTTCATTATATTAATTGTTTGGTTCAAACGTCTTATAACTCAAGCCATTAACTGCACATATAACAACCTGTGTTAATGTAATGGGAAAGGATGTGCGAAACATTCCAGAGATGACCATTTCTGGCTGTTTCTCTCTCACATTTTCTCCCCTGTGATCTGTGATCAATGAGTAAATGGAAGATATTTGTTTAGAGTGTGTAGACGCTAACACAGTGAGCCATATTAGAGTGGGTTAGTTCCAGTGTGCTGGGTTAAAAAAACACCTATGTCTACAGTTTGCTTCTTATTTTTTTTCTCTGCTAGACGTCCAGGACCGGCTCCAGCATTTCTGCCGCCCCAAGCAAAAAAAAAAAAAAAAAGCCGCGATCGGTGGCGGCAGTTCAGCGGCAGGTCCTTCGCTGCTAGAGGGAGTGAGGGACCTGCCGCCCCCGAATTGCTGCAGGTGCCGCCCCTCTCCCTTGGCTGCCCCAAGCACCTGCTTGTTAAGCTGGTGCCTGGAGCCGGCCCTGTAGACGTCTGATGCATGTTTGGCACCTACCTTCTATAGCAGTGGTTCTCAACCCGTGGAGCACGGGCCACATTCGGCCCAATTAGCACACAGCTGCAGCCCAGCTCAGCTGTCTGCTAAAGGTCGGCCTGTGTACCAGGTCCCCCAGGTTCCTGGCTGCCCAGCGGAGGGGTCCGGGCTGCCCCATCAGCCAGCGCATTGGGGTCAGGGCTGCCGGCATGGGTTTTGGGGGTCTGGGGCTCCTGGCCAGCCCAACAGGGTCAGGGGCAGCTGCCTGGCCCTGCAAGCTCTGGGGTCTGGGGAAGCCACACAGCGAGGGTCCGGGGTCAGGGCAACCGGCCAGTCCCATGGGGTCCGGGGCAGGCAGGCGGCTGGCCCCGCATGGCAGGGGTCCGGCGTTGGGGTCAGGTCCGTGCTGCCGCTTCCCTGCCACCTGGCCCCTGCAGCCCAGATAACAAGTTGAGAACCACTGTTCTATAGTGATGGGCTCCATAGGAATGTTTGAAATCACAGTGTAAATTTACAGTGCTTCATAAACGACACTCATTCTCTCTTATCTTATTCCTCTCTATTCCTTGCGGGACATAGAGCCTTCCCCAGAGTCTTCCATCTTTGCTGGTTTCCTCCTGCAGTCTTAGGTTCTTTCAGTCTCAATTTGATAACTAACAAGTCTGCTTCTATTGTGCATTTCATGTTCCTCATGGTCTACCTTATTGCCTCTTGCCATGGGAGTTCCAGTCCAACGCCTGTCTTATTATGTGATTCAAATTTTTTGTCCATGTATGTTCTAGCCATCTCCATTTTTGTTCCAGAATTTCCTGTCTCATCAGTTTTTGTTTCATCTTCCTTTGTTTTTTCCCCCTACCCATCTGATATTGTGCATTTGTCTAAGGCAGCTGTTTATAAGAACTTGGAGTATAGATATAAGGTCTCAACACATTTCCAAGTTTCAGCACGATGTAGTAAGACTGACTTTACAATGGTGCTAAATATTTGAAGTTGGGTTGGGAAGGTAAGATTTGTATTTCTCCAGATCAGATTTAGAGTTACAAGGGCATGTCTGGCTTTTGCTAGTCTGGCTTTAATGTCTTTGTCTGTTCCACCTGTTGTACGTGGGATGCTGCCAAGATATGTGAAATATCAGAGCTCTTCTGTGTCAGTGCCAGTTACACTCCTAAATTATTATTTATATTCCAGTAACATCTAACAGTCCCAGCTGATGTTGGGGCTCATTTGCATATGGACTGTTAGAACAAATGGTTTGAGACAATTCCTGCCCCAAGCAGCGTATAATTTAAATAGACATGAATGAAAACAGTGGAAGAAATGAATGATTTTCCCTGATATTTTAGAGATGGGGAACTGAGCCATAAGATCACCTGCCTCTTGCAATATTTAATGCAACATTAAGGGCCAAACTGATGTTGCCTCTGCCCATCTGGTGAATTGTGAGTGGGAGAGGAGAATGCACTGAGACCCTTCCCCACCCCTGGTACCACATTAGTGCTGCTGCTGCTACTTGTGCACTCTGAGCCAAGGGGCAGCTATTGCTGTTCGGAATGAGTGAAAGAGAATCGACGGGTGAGGGACACAGGCAGGGGTCTGGTGCATGAAGAAAATGCTGCTTCTGGATGTTCCCCATGAGCACTGTGGTCTCAGGTCAGAGGGGTGAACTCTTGCCCATAATTCCCAGGAATGTTGTGCTGCTCCCTGTGACGCTGCAGCCCCAGGTTAGCTCTCAGTTACCCGCCCCGTGTGTTCCTTGTGCTTATGAGGAAGGAAGAACCTGAAACAGAAGCTAAGATGTCACTAGTGAGCCAGTGGGAAATTCAGCCTCTCCAGCTGCGTTAGCTGAGCTGTGGGGCCTGCTTAGTGCACACCGAAGGCAGAAAGCAGACCCATCCCCCCTGCTGTTGTGCTGGGAGCCTTTATTCCTTCCCTAGCACAACAACAGTGTATTTACGCTGCACGGCCAGGGCTGCCAGTGCCAAGGGGAGATTGCTGTGCTCTAGGAGTTAGTGATGATTAGGGACCTACCAAATTCACGGCCATGAAAAACCCGTCATGGACCATGAAATCTGGTCTCCCCCTGTGAAATCTGGTCTCCCCCCCTGAAATCTGGCCTTTTGTGTGCTTTTACTCTACAGATTTCACAGGGGAGGCCAGCGTTTCTCAAATTGGGGGCCCTGACCCAAAAGGGAGTTGCAGGGGGGGTCGCAAGTTTATTTTAGGGGGGTCACCGTATTGCCACCCTTACTTCTGCGCTGCCTTCTTAGCTGGGTGGCTGGAGAGCAGTGGTTGTTGGCCAGGAGCTCAGCTTTGAAGGGAGCTCCCCACCAGCAGCAACAAAGAAGTAAGAGTGGCAGTACCATACCATGCCATCCTTACTTCTGCGCTGCTGCCTTCAGAGCTGGGCGGCTGGAAAGTGGCGGCTGCTGACTGAGGGCCCAGCTCTACAGGCAGCAGCGCAGAAGTAAGGGTGGCAATACCATAAAATGATGGCCCCTGGTCAGACCAGAGTGTGCCAAGCAGCAGAGCAGAGTGAAAACTGATTGCCAGCAGAAAAAGTGGTGTTTGTTTAATTTAGCATGTGAGAAGTAAAAGTGGGGATTGGGGCAGCCCTAACCCACCCTCCCCAGGGAATATTGCTGTCAGCCCCACCTTGCCCTGGGGTGGGAGATCCACAATGTCCCCGTGCTGCCAGTGACTCTGATGTTGACGGTGAAGACACTGACTTAAAACTGACTCTTCATAGTTTTGTTTTGCTCCAGGGCGGCCCTTTGACCCCACCCTCTTCCTCACCCACGCACTCTCCAATGTCATCTGCTCCATCGTCTTTGGGGACCGGTTTGACTATGAAGATAAGGAGTTTGTTACTTTAATTAGTCTTGTACAGGAAAATGACAAGCTCCTGCGCTCTCCTTGGACAGCGGTATGTTCAGGGGTTTATTCTATTCTCCTCATTTGTACTGGGGGAGGGAACAGAGATTTCTTTCTTTAACTATTAATTTTCCTTAAACAAATGTTATTTCAGATTCCCATAATGGTCTTATTCTCTTCATTAGGCTGCAGCTACTACCAAACCCAGCCTTAAACTTGTTTCTAAGTCTTGTTTAAATTCCCACACAAAACACTTCATTAGCCCAGAATTAAGTTTGCTTATGGATATTCACTATCAACATTATTGGTAAAAATCAAGGAAGTTGCCAGTTAAAATATTAACATCCACACCAATGACATGTCACATGCCTTATCACATAAGCAACATGATAGTGAATGTGAACATATTTCTCACCTCCAAAGCAAACTTCCTTTCACTTCCAGCTCACAGCCAGCCACCAGACACACCCCCATTCCTGAAAACCTTGCTAATTGCACAATGAAGGGCCAAACTCTTTGTTGGCATAACTCGGTCAAAATAAAGGGAGTTACACCACAAGAGAGAATTTGACCCTTTTACTGCCACCTCAGGAAGTCTAATGTATATTTTCCTTTTAAAGTCTATAATGGTTTATTGTTGCCTAAGAAAATTTGTGGTCAGAGCTAAGATTGGGCACTTGAGTGTGTGTGTTTTTTTTTTTCCCAAGAAAAGGATGTGTGTACTGGGGGTGGTTTTATGTGGGGGAAAAAATGGAGCATACCTTAGCTGATATAACTGAATGTCACTGCTGTTTTTGTGAGGAATTTATGTATGTTCGATAGTCTTACTTAGTGGAGTTTGCAATGATCCGTTGAATCCATTTTCATAAGACGGTGCCAAAGCAATATTGTATTGTTCTGCTGTACTTGACTCATTTGAGTGAACACTATGACTGTTGTGTCCAGATATATCAAGCTGTGTTTTTCTTTCATCCTTTATAGCTGTACTCTTTTTTCCCAACTCTCATGGCTTACATCCCTGGGCCTCACCGGAGGATATTTAAAAATGCTCAGGAGTTCAGAAGACTTGTTCTGGAGAGAGTGAAGATGCACAAAGAGTCTCTGGATCCCAACTACCCTCAAGACTTTATCGATGCTTTCCTCGTCAAACTGGAACAGGTATGTGAGGGCAGCAGCCCTTCCGCTTTCCTGTGGAGTAGGTTATATGTATCATTGGGATTAATTTGTTAAGTAATAATATAGGACATGGCTTTGGAGAAGGCCCGAAGGGAAGACATGGTCTCTGCCCAAGGAACATACATTATAATGGTCAAACTCTGCTCTCCTCCTTCATGTAAAAAAAAAAAAAATCAACTTATTGCACAGAACAGGCCCATTGCACCACAGTAATACAGTTGTAATGTCAGGTGCTATGGGCCATTTTTGTGGGATTTTTATAATGATCAGAGGTGGGTCACCTGTTGGGTAGAAGAATATATATCTGAATATATCCTACAGTTTTACTGTCAAGAATCAAAGATCATCACCAAATCTTTTTTCAGGAGCAAAAGAATGTCCAGTCAGAATTTAATGTGGAAAGTTTGGCACGAAGCACAATAGAGTTATTTGTCGGTGGAACAGGGACAACCAGCATCACTCTGAAATATGGACTCCTGATTCTTCTGAAATACCCAGAAATAGAAGGTAGAAGTCTCCCCTCCCTGAACACACAAAATGTTAGGTCCTGGGGGGAAGTGAGGAATGCATGGACCAGTAAATGGATATAGACATCTCCCCTTCAGTCACCAGAACGTGCCACGCCTGGCCTGGCCTGGCCTGGCCTGGCAGTGACCTATGTTGTTGTAACATGGCGGTGGTTCATTAGTTTATGTGAAGTGAGTTGAAGATGTGTTCGGAGGGTTGGGGGGGTTCCCTGCAGGCAGGAGTTCTCATCCAAAAAGCACCATTACAATGGGCATTACTTGTCCCCGTATTGACAGTCTGAGCAAAGGGTCCAAAGGCTAAATAGGCCGTTGTGATTGAATTCCTCTCTCAATCCAGATCAGTGAAGTTATTGTAACACCAAATTGACCAGATTTGTTATAATCCCAAATAGCAGACAGTGTGACACAATGGTGGGCAAATTTATGGGAATCCTCTTCTTTACCATTATAATTAAGCCTCATTAATCTGATGACAGAGAAAGTTCACGAAGAGATTGACCGTGTGATTGGCCGAAGCCGAAGCCCCTGCATGGCGGATCGAAGCCAGATGCCCTACACAAATGCTGTGGTACATGAAATCCAGAGATTCATCGCTCTTGTCCCATTAGGTGTCCCACGTGCTGTGACTAGAGAAGTTCATCTCAAACAGTATGTTATTCCCAAGGTCAGTTCTCAATGTGTCTGTGAAGGGTCAAGTTCTTTTACCTTTTTCTCTTCTTAATTTTGAATTATTCGCAATAGAAATGCTTCAACTAGATTTTGTGTGGTGTTTTTTTGTTGCTGATTTACCAATAATATACCAATTATTACTGAATCCCTCTAAGCCTCTGCATGAAGCAGAACAGCAGTTTGCAGTCTGCAGACTGGGCTTTCATTCCAGGAAAGGGTTTCAGATTCTAGCTGTGGCATTTAGATATGGAATAGAAAATGCATTTAGCAATGGTAATCACTAAGATTTTGGTATCAAACTAGTATGCAGAAACATTCTCTTCTTTTGAGGCCAAAGGGCTTTTTTTTCTGGGGAAATTTCTTGGCACAGTTAGTTCACAAGCAGAACATCATAGCAAATGGAAATGACTGAATACATTTAAAAAGTATTAGAGCCCTCCCAACCTTTGCTTATTTCTGGAACTGAATGCAAGCCAATCAATACAAATACGAAAGAAAACAAAAACTACACTTCAAGGTTACTGTATTTTTAATAGTGAGCCAAGCTTGCACAGTTCTTGGTTTTTGTTTACTAAATAATGAAAAATAGACTTAGATTTATATTAAATAGACTAATAGATTCTTATGCTAGACAGGACCATTGTGATCGTATTAAAATGCATATTGTTTGCTTGAGTCCTTTTTACCAAGCAAGCTAGATTGCTCTGAATCAGTGACCTGTCCTCTTCAGTATTTGCCACTCCCCCAAGTTTTGTGTCATCTGCAAATTTTATCAGTGATGATTTTCTGTTTTCTTCTACATCCTTGTTAAAAATGTTAAATAGCATAGGGCCAAGAACCAGTGCCTGCAGGATCCCACTGAAAACAGACCCGCTCAATAACAATTTCCTATTTACAATTAAATTTTGAGATCTATCAGTTAGCCAGTTTTTAATCCATTTAATATGTGCCATATTAATTTTATATTCTGTTTTTTAATCAAAATGTTATGTGATACCAAGTCATGCCTTATAGAAGCCTAAGTATGTCATCACTACTACCCTTATCAACCACCCTTGTAATCGCATCAAAAAAGGATATCAAGTTAGTTTGACCGAATCTATTTTCCATAACCCCATGTCGATTTGAATTAATTACATTATCCTCCTTTAGTTATTTATTAATCTAGTCCCATAATATCTACTTCATTATCTTGTCTGGGATCGATGTCAGGCTGATAAGCCAGTGATTAACCAGCTTATTCCATTGACCCTTTTTAAAAATTGGCACAGCATTAGCTTTCTTCCAGTCTTCTGGAACTTCCCCACTGCTCCAAGATTTATTGAAAATCAACATTAATGGGTCCACCAAGTGCCTCGGCCAGCTCTTTTAGAACTCTTGAATGCAAGTTACCTGGACCTGCTGATTTCAAAATATCTAACATTAGTAGCTTCTGCTTAACATCCTCCGAAGATACTAGTGGACAGAGATACAAGGCCAGAAAGGATGATTGTGATCATCTAGTCTGACCTGTATAACATAGGCCATAGGACTTCCCAAAAATAATTTATTTGATGTAGCTTCTCTCTCTCACTGGCAGGGGTATTTTGTTGGGTCTGATATGCTGAATAATAATACTTACCTCCTGTATCTCAAAGCACTTTACCAAGAGGAGGTAGTATCGCTATCCCCATTTTACAGAGGGGGGCAACAAGGGCTCTGACACCAAAAGTGACTTGCCCAAAGTCACTCAGTGTATTCTAGCTCTGCCAGTGAGTAGTACAAAGGGTGAACTGCTGTTCAGTGGGTATAACTGTGCTCATGAAATTTTAATATTTCTGCTTCTGGTTGAAAGCATGAGGTTCAGGGGATGCAAGGAAATGAAGAAAAACAAAGATGGATCCCACAGTCCAGCTCAGTGAATTTTGGAGGCTTCTCTCTTTTGGATAGTTTCCACTTTAACTCTTTTCTTCTGCATTTGCTAATTCAGGGGACAACAATATTCCCTGCACTGAAGTCAGTTCTATATGACAGCAGGGAATTTCCAAACCCAGAGCAATTTAACCCGGGACATTTCTTGGATGAAAATGGTGCCTTTAAGAAGAGTGACTACTTCGTGCCTTTTTCTGCAGGTAAAATAAGCCGTTTTTATTTGAGATCCTAGACTGCCTTCTGGCTTTGCCTTGAACTTCCTAGTGGCTCTCAGACTATTTAGTGCAGAGGGTTTTCAGGTGGCCTATGAAGCAGAGTCTCTCATGCTAGCAAAGCATCTATCAGTCTTTAAAGAGTGTCACTTTCTGTTCCTTGGTCTGAAATGAGTTTTTTTTCACTAACTACACACTCCTTTCTCTTCGCTCTGCCTGGCAACTTTGTGTCTCGCTTTGTGTGGTGTCTGTCGGGTATAAATTAATCCATGACCAAATGTGCAGATAACCCTAAAATTGAAGGGAGTACCAAACATACAGTAAGACACAGCCAACTGCATAGTCATCTGGAGAGAGATCCTAGAAATGCAGGGCTGGAAGGACCTCGACCCGTTATCAAGTCCAGCCCCCTGCGCTGATGCAGGATCACGTAAATCTAGACCATCCGTGACAGATGTTTGTCCAGCCTGTTCTTAAAACCCTCCGTTGATGGGGAGTCCACAACCTCCCTTGGATGCCTGTTCCACAGTTTGACTACCCATATCGTTAAAAAAGTTTTCCTAATGTCTAACCTAAATCTCCCTTGCTGCAGATTAAGCCCATTACTTCTTGTCCTACCTTCAGTGGACAAGGAGAACAGTTGATCCCTGTTCTTTTTCTAACAGCCCTTCACATATTTGAAGACTATTATCAGGTTCCCCCCTCAATCTTCTTTTATCAAGACTAAACAGGCCCAGTTTTGTTAACCTTTCCTCAGAGGTCAGGTTTTCTAAATCTTTGATAATTTTTGTTGCTCTCTTCAGGACTCTCTCTAATTTATCCACATCGTTCCTAAAGTGTGGTGCTCAGAACTGGACAGGGTACTCCAGCTGAGACCTCACCAGTGCTGAGCAGAGTGGGATAATTACCTCCGTTTCTTATATATGATACTCCTGTTAATACACCCCAGAATGTTGTTAGCCTTTTTTGTAGCTGCATCACATGGTTGACTTTTATATTCAATTTGTGACCCACTATAACTCCCCGGATGCTTTTCAGCAGTACTACTGCTTAGCCAGCTATTCCCCATTTTATAGTTGTGCATTATAAATGTCCATATATTATAAACATATTCTCCAGTCCATTATCCAAGTTATTAATGAAAATATTGACTAGTACTGGACACAAGAAAGGCCCTTCCTGGACCCCATTATATACACCCTCGCAGTCTGAAAGCAAATCATTGATACCTACTCTCTGAGTAGGTTTTTTTCAACCAGTTCTGAACCCACCTTATAGTAATTTCATATTGACCACATTTCTCTAGTTCGCTAATGAGAATGTCATGTGGGTCTGTGTCAAAAGCCATATTAAAACCAAGATATATCACATGTACTGCTTCCTCTCTGTTCTCTAGGTCAGTAACCCTGTTAAAGAAGGAAATCTGGTTGGTTTGGCATGATTTGCTCTTGACAAATCCATGCTGGCTATTCCTCATAACCCTATTATCTTCTAGGTACTTACCAATTGATTGTTTAATAATTTATTCCAGTATCTTTCCAGGCTGACTGATCGACAATTCCCCAGGTCCTCTTTGTTCCCCTTGTTAAAGATAGATACTATGTTTTTCCATTCCAGTCTTCTGGGACCTCACCCATCCTCCATGAGTTCTCGAAGATAATTGCTAACAGTTCTGAGGTTGTTTCAACTAGTTCCTTAAGTTCATTGGCCTCTGCTGACTTGAATATGTCTAACTTATCTAAATATTCTTTAACCTGTTCTCCCCCTATTTTGGAGTGTGTTTCTTTCCCCTTGTTGTTAATATTAATTGTGTTGGGTATCTGGTCACCTTTCACCTTTCCAGTGAAGACTGAAGCAGAAGGGGCATTAAATACCTCAGCCTTTTTGATGTCATCAAGGGGCTACTTAACTTCTCTACTTGAATCTAAGCTACCGAGCCTCCCTGTCACTCTGTTAACAGTGCCTTTCAGCCTTCCTCCTCCATCCTGCTCCTTAGGACACCTACACCTTTCTAATTGTTACTTCTCCCCTTCTACTCAATCACCATCATGTCAGTCCCCCAGAAAACTGTGTAGCTTGTTTGGAATGTGGATAACCTATTCCTCAAACCCCACATCTTCCCGCCCCCCACATCTTCCACCCTTCACTCCAAACTGCCTTTAAAATGGCAATATAAGGAACTCAATTCTTCAAATTATGTGTGAGTGGCTTCTTAAACCCCCCATACACTTTCATACCTTGCTGAACTCTGAGAAACAGCCATTATCCTCCATGCACTTGCCCTGAATCACTCTGTACATCTAACTTTAATCCTCACATTTTGCTTCCATAATAACCATATTTAAAATGCAACAAAGAGTCCTGTGGCATACTACTGATGAAGTGAGTATTCACCCATGAAAGCTTATGCTCCAATACATCTGTTAGTCTATAAGGTGCCACAGGACTCTTTGTCATTTTTTACAGATCCAGACTAACACGGCTATCCCTCTGATACTTTACACCATATTTAAAATGTGCTGCAAAGAAAGATCTCCAGCATCAACTCAAAATTCCTTTTTCATTGCAGGGAAACGGATTTGCGTGGGAGAGGGTCTGGCTCGGATGGAGTTCTTCTTGGTACTGATCATGATTTTGCAGAACTTTACCTTGAAACCTGTCGTTGACGCCAAAGACATTGATATAACTCCCGAGTCGAGCTTCATGTCAAATGCACCAAAATCATACCAGCTCTATGTTCTTCCTCGTTAAAGACAATGAAAAATCACCTCAGTACCTTAGACCTGTGCATTAATCTGATTGTCTTTGATTATGGACTCATTAACACAGTGACAGAAATGAACTCATTGTCTTCAAAGAGAAAGATCAACTACTAGTTTTTTATGTAACTTCAATTTAACAAAATTATGTGTAGTATCAAAAATTAACCATACAATTGACTCAAAAGCCATGTAGAATAACTGTGTACTGTTCTCAGACAGGCTCAGGTGTGAACAGAAGCTGGGTATGTTTTCAGTTCATTTGTGGTGTAGCTGACAATTATAGAAACTTCTTTAGGCAGATGTAAGGCTTCTTTATTGACAAGGAGTTAGTAACTGTGTCCAGCCCTTGAGCTCTGACCAGCCAATGAGAATAAA
>NW_020664753.1:3326062-3338025 GCF_002925995.2 Terrapene triunguis | reverse complement strand
GAGCCAAAAGCATTACATCATCCCAATTTATTCTCATTGGCTGGTCACAACTCAAGTGCTGGACACAGTTACTAACTCCTTGTCAATAAAGAAGCCTTACATCTGCCTAAAGAAGTTTCTATAATTGTCAGCTACACCACAAGTGAACTGAAAAGATAGCCAGCTTCTGTTCACACCTGAGCCTGTCTGAGAACAGTACACAGTTATTCTACATGGCTTTTGAGTCAATTGTATGGTTAATTTTTGATACTACACAATTTTGTTAAATTGAAGTTACATAAAAAACTAGTAGTTGATCTTTCTCTTTGAAGACAATGAGTTCATTTTTGTCACTGTGTTAATGAGTCCAAAAACAATCAAACTAATGCACAGGTCTAAAGTATTGAGGTGACTTTTCATTGTCTTTATCGAGGAAGAACACAGAACTGGTATGATTTTGGTGCATTTGACACAAAACTCGACTCTGGAGTTATATCAATGTCTTTGGGGTCAACGACAGGTTTCAAGGTAAAGTTCTGCAAAATCATTGTCAGTACCAAAAATAGCTCCATCCGAGCCAGACCCTCTCCCACGCAAATCCGCTTCCCTGCAATGAAAAAGGAATTTTGAGTTGATGCTGGAGATCTTTCTTTGCAGCATATTTTAAATACTTACTATGGAAGCAAAAATCTCAGGATTAAAGTTAGATGCACAGAGTAATTGAGGGTAAGTGCATGGAGCATAATGGCAGTCTCCCAGAGTTCAGGAAGGTATGAAAGTATACAAGGGTTTAAGAAGCTACTCACAGATCATTTGAAGGTTTGAGTTCCTTATACTGCCATTTTAAAAGGAAATGTGGTTTAGATGAAATTACTATAAGCTGGGTGCACAACTGTTTGAAAAAACTTGCTCATAGAGTAGCTATCAATAGTTTACTTTTGAACTGAAAGGGTGTATCTAGTGGAGTCCAACAAGGGTCCTTCCCGTGTCCAGTACTAGTCAATATTTTCATTAATGACTTGGATAATGGACTGGAGAATATGCTTATAATATATGGACAATTATAATTCACAACTATAGAATAGGGAATGGCTGACTAAGCTGTAGTACTGCTGAAAAGGATCCAGGGGGGCGGAAGGGTTATAGTGGATCACAAATTGAATACAAGTCAACAATGGAATGCAGTTGCAAAAAAGGCCAACAGCATTCTGGGGTGTATTTATAGTAGTGTCGTATATAAGACACGGAGGTAATTATCCCACTCTGCTCAGCGCTGTTGAGGTCTCAGCTGGAGTACCCTGTCCCATTCTAGGCACCATGCTTTAGGAAAGATGTGGATAAATTGGAAAGAGTTCTGAGGACAGCAACAAAAATCAAAGGTTTAGAAAACCTGACCGCTGAGAAAACGTTAACCAAACTGGGCATGTTTAGTCTTGAGAAAGAAGATTGAGGGGGGGAGCTGATAATAGTCTTCAAATATGTGAAGGGCTGTTATAAAGAGGACAGGAATCAATTGTTCTCCTTGTCCATTGAAGGTAGGACAAGAAGTAATGGACTTAATCTGAAGCCAGGGAGATTTAGGTTAGGTACTAGGAAACCTTTTTTAATTATATGGATAGTCAAACTGTGGAACAGGCTTCCAAGGGAGGTTGTAGAATCCCCATCAATGGAGGGTTTTAAGAACAGTCTGGACAAACACCTCTTAAGGATGGTGTAGATTTAGATGGGCCTGCATCAGTGCAAGGGGCTGGACTTGATAAACTTTCAAGGGCCCTTCCAACTTTGCATTTCTATGATCTCTCTCCAGATGACTAGGCAGTTGGCTTTGTCTTACTTTACATTTGGTACTCCTTTCAGTTTTAGTGTTGTCTGCCCATTATATCATGGATTAATTTATACGGCACAGATACCATGCAAAGCAAGACACGACGTTGCCAGGCAGAGTGAAGAGAAGGGAGTGTGTAGTTAGTCAAAAAATTCACTTCAGACAACGAGCAGGAAGTGACATTCTTTAAAGACTGATCGATGCTTTGCTAGCGTGAGAGACTCTGCTTCGTGGTCCACCTGAAAGCACTATGCACTAAACTGTCTGAGAGCCACTAGGAATTTCAAGGCAAAGCCAGAAGACAGTCTGGGATCTGAAATAAAAACAACTTATTTTACCTGCAGAAAAAGGCACGAAGTAGTCACTCTTCTTAAAGGCACCATTTTCGTCCAAGAAATGTCCCGGGTTAAATTGATCTGGGTTTGGGAATTCCCTGCTGTCATATAGAACTGACTTCAGTACAGGGAATATCATGGTGCCCTGAATTAGCAAATGCAGAAAAAAAAGAATTAAAGTGGATACTATCCAGAAGAGAGAAGCCTCCAAAATTCACTTGAGTTGGACTGTGGGACCCATCTTTGTTTTTCTTCATTTCCTTGCATACCCTGAACAATATAAAATTAATATGGCACATATAAAATGGATTAAAAACTGACTAACTGAAAGGTCTCAAAATTTAATTGAAAATAGGAAATTGTCATTGAGCGGGTCTGTTTTCAGTGGGGTCTTGCAGGAACTGGTTCTTGGCCCTGTGCTATTTAACATTTAACAATGATGTGGAAGAAAAAACAAAATCATCATGATAAAGTTTGCAGATGACACAAATCTTGGGGAAATGGCAAATACTGAAGAGGACAGGTCACCGATTCAGATACTGCTTGGTAAAATGGGAGCCAGCAAACAATATGCATTTTAATACAGCTAAATGTAAACGTACACATCTGGGAACAAAGAAGGTAGGCCAGACTTACAGGATGGGGCCTCTATCCTAGTAGAGTAATGACTCTTCAAAAGATTTGGGGGTTGTGGTGAATAATTAGCTGAACATGAGCTCCTAGTGGAACGCTGTGGCCAAATAAGCTAGTGCTATCCTGGGCAGACATGCCAAACCTGTGAAAAAAAAAAAACAGCAGAATTTGAGTTTGTTTTTGGCTTAATTGGCTTGCGAGTTGCTTGTTGGCTAGTAGCTTGTTGTAGTTTGTTGATTTTTTTTTTTGGATCGGCTCCCAGCAAGCAAGGGCAAGGGGGGGGTAAGTAGGGGAGAGAGTCGGGGTGCTCAGTGGGCCCACCACAGTCCCAGACTGCACGCCGGGGAGGGGGGGGAAGGGAGGATCTAGTCACATAGAGTGTTGGGGTTCTTAGGGATTGGCTTGTTTTGGACTTGTTTTGAAATGAGATTAGCTTGATTTTGGGCTCATTGTGAAAGCCAGGTGCTTATTTACTGCATTAAAGTTGGCAACTGTGCCTGGATGCAGAAACAGGGGAATCTTGAGTAGGAGTAGCGAGGTTATTTTACTTTTGCATATGGCACTGGTGAGACCGCTGCCGGAATACTGTTTCCAGTTCCGGTGCCCACAACTCAAATGATTAAAGGATTAGAAAACATGCCTTAAGGTGATAAGCTCAAGGAGCTTAATCTATTTAGTTTAATGAAGAGAAGGTCAAGGGGTGACTTGATAACAGTCCATAAGTATCTATATGTGCATGGTGAACAAATATTTAATAATGGGCTCCCCAATCTATCAGAGAGAGGTGTAATATGATCTAGTCACTGGAAGCTGAAGCTAGACAATTTCAGACTAGAAATAAGGTGGAAGTTTTTAACGGTGAGAGTAATTACCCATCAGAACAATTTATCAAGGGACGTGGTGGATTCTCCATCACTGACAATTTCTTAAAATCAAGATTGAATGTTTTTCTAAAAGATCTGCTCTTGGACAAGTTCCATGGCCCGTGATATATAGGATGTCAAACTAAACAATCACAATGCTCCTTAGAATCTATTAGTCTATTTAATATAAATCTAAGTCTATTTTTCATTATTTAGTAAACAAAAACCAAGAATTAACTGTGTAAGCTTGGCTCACTATTAAAAATACCTTAACCTTGAAGTGTAGTTTTTGTTTTGTTTCATATTTGTACTGATTGGCTTGCATTCAGTTCCAGAAATAAGCAAAGGTTGGGAGGGCTCCAATACTTTCATTGTTCATTTCCATTTTATATGTTGTTCTGTTTGTGAACTAAATGCGCCAAAGAAATTTCCCCAGAAACAAAATCCCTTCAGCCTCAAAAGAAGAGAATGTTTCTGCATACTGGTTTAATATCAAAAACTTAGCTGAGTACCATTGCTAAATGCATTTTCAATTCCATATCGAAATGCCACAGCAAGGATCTGAAACCCTTTCTGGAAGGAAAGTCCAGCCTGCAGATTGCAAACTGCTGTTCTGCTTCATGCAGAGGCTTGGGGGGGATTCAATAATAATTGGTATATTATTGGTAAATCAGCAACAACAACAACAAAACCCAGCACACAAAATCTAGTTGAAGCATTTCTATTGTGAATAATTCAAAATTAAAAAGAGAAAAAGGTAAAAGAACTCGACCCTTCACAGACACATTTAGAACTGACCTTGGGAATAACATATTGTTTGAGATGAACATCTCGTGTCACAGCACGTGGGACACCTAATGGGACAAGAGCAATGAATCTCTGGATTTCATGTATCACAGCATCTGTGTAGGGCATCTGGCTTCGATCCGCCATGCAGGGGCTTCGACTTTGGCCAATCACACGGTCAATCTCTTCGTGAACTTTCTCTGTCATCAGATTAATGAGGCTTAATTATAATGGTAAAGAAGAGGATTCCCATAGATTTGCCCACCATTGTGTCACACTGTCTGCAATTTGGGGTTATAACAAACATGATCAATTTGGTGTTACAAAATTGTCATTGATCTGGACTGAGAGAGGAATTCAATCACAACAGCCTATTTAGCCTTTGGACCCTTTGCTCAGACTGTCAATACGGGGACAAGTAATGCCCGTTGTAATGGTGCTTTTTGGATGAGAACGCCTGCCTGCAGGGAACTGGAGTAGGAAACCCCCTGAACACATCTTCAACTCACTTCACATAAACTAATGAACCACCACCACGTTACAATAACATAGGTCACTGCCAGGCCAGGCCAGGCCAGGCCAGATGAATTCTGGTAACTGAAGGGGAGATGCTCTGTATCCATTTACTGGTCCATGTATTCCTCACGTCCCCCCAGGACCTAACATTTTGTGTGTCTGTGTGTTTGTTTGTTGTGTGGGAGACTGTTACCTTCTATTTCTGGGTACTTCAGAAGAATAAGGAGTCCATATTTCAGGGTGGTGCTGGTTGACTCTGTTCCCGCGGGAAATAATTCTATCGTGCTACATACCAAACCTTCCACATTAAATTCTGCCTGGACATTCTTTTGCTCCTGAAAAAAGATTTGGTGAAGATCTTTGATTCTTGACTTTAAAACTATAGGATATATTCTTATAGGCCAAAAGAGTGACCTACCTGTCATCATTATAAAAATCCCACACAAATGGCCCATAGCACCTGACATTACAACTGTATTACTGCGGTGCATTGGGCCTTTTCTGTGCAATAAGGTGATTTTTTTCTTTACATGAAGGAGGAGAGCAGTTTGACCATTATAATGCACTTTCCTTGGGCAGAGAACATTTCTCCTTTTGGGGCCATGTCCTATGTTATTATTTAAGAAATTAATCCTGATGATATATATAATCCATTCTACAGGAAAGGGGGGCTGCTTCCCTCACATACCTCTTCCATTTTGATGAGGAAAGCATCGATGAAGTCTCGAGGACAATTGGCATCCAGAGACTCTTTGTGCATCTTCACTCTCTCCAGAACAAATTTTCTGAACTCCAGAGAATTTTTAAATATCCCCTGGTGAGGCCCGGGCATGTAATCCATGAGAGTCGGGAAAAAATTGTACAGCTTTAAAGGTTGAAAGAAAAACACAGTTGGATTATCTGGACGCAACAGATAACCATAGTGTTCACTCAAATGTCTCACTACAGCAGAACAATACAATATTTCTTTGGCACCTTCCTATCAAAATGGATTCAACAGAACATTGCAAGCTCTACTAAATCAGACTACTCAACATATATAAATTCCTCTCAAAAACTGCAGTGACATTCAGTTATATTAGCTAAGACACGCTCCATTTTTTCCAACATAACACACATACTTTTCTTGGAAAAAAACCCTCAAGTGCCCAACCTTAGCTCTGACCACAGATTTTCTTAGGCCGCAATAAGCCATTATAGACTTTAAAAGGAAAATATACCTCAGACTTCTTGCGGTGGCAGTTAAAGGGTCAAATTCTCTCTTGTAATGTAACTCCATTTCTTTTGACTGAATTACGTCAGCAGAGAGTTAGGCCTTTCGCTGCACTTTTCATGAAGTTTTCAGGAAAGGGTGTGGTGGCTGGGTGTGAGCTGGAAGTGAAAGGAAGTTTGCTTTGGAGGTGAGAAATATGTTCACATTCACTATCATGTTGCTTATGTGATAAGGCATGTGACGTGTGCTTGGTGTGGATGTTAATATTTTAGCTGGCAACTTTCTTGATTTTTACCAATAATGTTGATAGTGAATATCCTTAAGCAAACTTAATTCTGAGCTAATGATGTGTTTTGTGTGGGAATTTAAACAATATTTAGAAACAAGTTTGAGGATCAGTTTAGCAGTAGTCTAATGAGGAGAAGGAGACCATTATGGAATGTGAAACACTTGTTACAAAAGGATCTCTCAAAACTGGGTGTCTAGGCAACAAAATGGCAGATGAAATTTAATGATGATAAATGCAAAGTAATGCACATTGGAAAGCATAAATGAAGGGGTCTAAATTAGCTGTTACCACTAAAGAAAGAGATCTTGGAGTCATTGTGGATAGTTCTCTGAAAACATCCAGTCAATGTGCAGCAGCAGTCAAAAAAGCGAACAGAATGCTCGGAATAATTAAGAAAGGGATAGATAATAGGACAGAAAATATCATGTTGCCTCTATATAAATCCATGGTATGCCTACATCTTGAATACTATGTGCAAATGTGGTCGCCCCATCTCAAAAAAAAGATATATTGGAATTGCAAAAGGTTCAGAAAAGGGGCCACAAAAATGATTAGGGGTATAGAATGGCTTCCGTATGAGGAGAGATTAAGAAGACTGGGACTTTTCAGCTTGGAAAGATATGGCTAAGGGGAGATATGATTGAGCTCTATAAAATCATGACTGGTCTAGAGAAAATAGATAAGGAAGTGTTGTTTACCACTTCTTATAACACAAGAACTAGGGGTCACCAAATAAAATTAATAGGCAGCAGATTTAAAACAAATAAAAGGAAGTATTTCTTCACACAACGCATAGTCAACTTGTGGAACTCCTTGCCAGAGGATGTTGTGAAGGCCAAGACGGGGTTAAAAAAATAAATAAATACATTCATGGAGAATAGGTCCATCAATGGCTATTAGCCAGGATGGGCAAGGATGTTTGCCAGTAGCTGGGAATGGGCGACAGGGGATGGATCACTTGGTGAATACCTGTTCTGTTCATTCCCTCTGGGTCATCTGGCACTGGCCACTGTTGGAAGACAGGATACTGGACTAGATGGACCTTTGATCTGACCCAGTAGGGCCATTCTTATGTTCTTATGTTGTTTAAAGAAAATTAATAGTTAAAGAAAAATCTCTGTCCTCTCCCCCAGTACAAAGAAGAATAGAATAAACCCCTGAACATACCGCTGTCCAGGAAGAGCACTGGAGCTTGCCATTCTCCTCTATGAGATTTATTAAAGTCACAAACTTCTTATCTTCATAGTCAAACCGGTTCCCAAAGACAATGGAGCAGATGACATTGGAGACAGAATGGTTGAGGAAGAGGGTGGGGTCAAAGGGCCGCCCTGGAGCAAAACAAAACTAAAAAGAGTGAGTTTTAATTCAGTGTCTTCACCGTCAGCATCAGAGTCATGGGCACGTTATGGATCTCCAACCACAGGGCAAGACTCAAGGTGGGGCTGACAGCAATATTCCCTGGGGAGAGTGAGTTAGGGCTGCCCCAACCCCCACTCTTACCTCTCACACGCTAAATTAAACAGTTGCCACTTTTCTTCTTGGCAATCAGTTTTCACTCTGTCTGCTCTGCTGCTCTCTGCCTGGCACACTCTGGTCTGACCAGGGGCCATCAGTGCCTCTCTGAGTGACACCTGCCTGTCTGACTTGGGGCCCATTTCACAGAAAGGATCCCAACCCTTTCACAACAGGATCCTGCTCAGAGGGCTTTGCCTGAGCCACTTCGTGTGTTGTTGTACCATCATCATTAACTCCCAGAGCGCAGCAATCTCCTCTTGGCACTGCCAGCCCCGGCCGTGCAGCGTAAATACACTGTTGTTGTGCTAGGGAAGGAGTAAAGGCTCCCAGCACAACAGCAGGGGGGATGGGTCTGCTTTCTGCCTTCAGAGTGCGCTAAGCAGGCCCCACAGCTCAGCTAACACAGCTGGAGAGGCTGAATTTCCCACTGGCTCATGAGTGACATCTTAGCTTCCGTTTCAGGTTCTTCCTTCCTCATAAGCACAAGGAACACACAGGGCTGATCACTGAGAGCTAACCTGGGGCTGCAGCGTCAGAGAGACCAGCACAACATTCCTGGGAATTATGGGCAAGAGTTCACTCCTCTGACCTGAGACCACAGTGCTCATGGGGAACATCCAGAAGCAGCATTTTCTTCATGCACCAGACCCCTGCTCATGTCTCTCACCCGTCGATTCTCTTTGACTCATTCCCAACAGCAATAGCTGCCCCTTGGCTCAGAGTACACAAGCAACAGGACCAGCAGTAAAGCGGCTCTCTTCTGTCTGTACCATGGGTGGGGAAGGGTCTCAGGGCAGTCTCCTCTCCCACTCACAATTCTCCCAGATGGGCAGAGCCAACTTCAGTTTGGCCCTTAATGTTGCAAGAGGCAGGGTGATCTTGTGGCTAAGGCACTGGCCTGGATCTCAGTTCCCCATCTCTAAAATAGCAGGGAAAATTGTTCATTTCTTCCACTGTTTTCATTCATGTCTATTTATGATGTACACTGCTTGAGGCAGGGACTGTCTCAAACCATTTGTTCCAACAGTCCATACGCAAAGGAGCCCCTATATCAGCTGGGACCGCTAGACGTTACTGAAGTGTAAAAATGTAATTAGGAAGGCCAAAAAAGAATTTGAAGAACAGCTAGCCTAAGATTCAAAAAGTAATAGAAAAAAATTTGTAAGTACATCAAAAGCAGGAAGCCTGCTAAACAACCAGTGGGGCCACTGGATGATTGAGATAAGGGAGCACTAAAGGACGATAAGGCCATTGCAGAGAAACTAAATGAATTCTTTGCATTGGTCTTCACTGTTGAGGATGAGAGGGAGATCCACAAACCTGAGCCCTTCTTTTTAGGTGACAATTCTGAGGAACTGTCCCAGATTGAGGTGCCATTAGAGGAGGTTTTGGAACACATTGATAAACTAAACAGTAATAAGTTACCAGGAGAAGATGGTATTCACCCAAGAATTCTGAAGGAACTCAAATGTGAAATTGCAGGACTACTAATGGTCGTCTGTAACCTATCATTTAAATCAGCTTCTGTACCAAATGACTAGAAGATAGCTAATGTGATACCAATTTTTAAAAAGGGCACCAGAGGAGACCCCGGCAATTACAGGTCGGTAAGCCTGACTTCAGTACCGGGCAAACTGGTTGAAACTATTGTAAAGAACAAAATTGTCAGACATATAGATGAACATAATTTGTTGGGGAATAGTCAACATGGTTTTTATAAAGGGAAATAATACCTCACTAATCTACTAGAATTCTTTGAGGGAGTCAACAAGCATGTGGACAAGGGGGATCCAGTGGATATAGTGTATTTAGATTTTCAGAAAGCCTTTGACAAGGTCACAATGCACAGTCAACCTGTGGAACTCCTTGCCAGAGGATGTTGTGAAGGCCAAGACTATAACAGGGTTAAAAAAAAAACTAGATAAATTCATGGAGAATATATTTATCAATAGCTATTAGCCAGGATGGGCAGGGATGGAGTCCCTAGCCTCTGTCTGCCAGAAGCTGGGAATGGGCGACAGGGGATGGGATCACTTGTTGATTACCTGTTCCGTTCATTCCCTCTGGGGCAGCTGACATTGGCCACTGTCGGAAGACAGGATACTGGGTTAGATGGACCTTTAGTCTGACCCAGTATGGTCGTTCTTATGGAATATAAATAATAATTTAGGAGTATCACTGGTACTGACACAGAAGAGCTCTGATATTTCACACATCTCAGCAGAATCTCAAATACAACAGGTGGAACGGACAAAGACATTAAAGCCAGAATAGCAAAAGCCTAACATGCCCTTGTAACTCTAAAGCCGATGTGGAGAAATAGAAATCTTACCCTCCCAATTAGAAACTTCAAATATTCAGCACAATTGTAAAGTCAGTCTCACTATATCATGCTGAAACTTGGAGACATATTGAGAGACTTTATATCTATACTCCAAGTTCTTATAAACAGTTGCCTTAGGCCTGGTCTACACTACGACTTTAATTCGGATTTAGCAGCGTTAATTCGAATTAACCCTTCACCCGTCCACACAACGGAGCCATTTAGTTCGAAATAAAGGGCGCTTAAAATCGATTTCTGTACTCCACCCCGACGAGCGGAGTAGCGCCAAAATCGATTTTGTCAATTCGAATTAGGGGTAGTGTGGCCGTAATTCGATGGTATTGGCCTCCGGGAGCTATCCCACAGTGCACCACTGACCGCTCTGGACAGCAATCTGACCTCGGATGCACTGGCCAGGTAGACAGGAAAAGCCCCGCGAACATTTGAATTTCATTTCCTGTTTGCCCAGCGTGGAGAGCACAGGTGACCACAGATAGCTCATCAGCACAGGTAACCATGCAGGCTGGTAATCGAAAAAGAGCACCAGCATGGACCGTTCGGGAGATACTGGATCTGATTGCTATATGGGGAGAGGATTCAGTGCTAGCAGAACTTCGTTCAAAGAGACGAAATGCCAAAACTTTTGAAAAAATCTCCAAGGGCATGATGGAGAGAGGCCACAATAGGGACTCAGATCAGTGCCGCGTGAAAGTGAAGGAGCTCAGACAAGCCTATCAAAAAACAAAGGAGGCAAACGGTCGCTCCGGGTCAGAGCTGCAGACATGCCGCTTCTACGCCGAGCTAAATGCAATTCTAGGGGGGGCCGCCACGACTACCCCACCTGTGGTCATGGAATCTGAGGCGGGGGTAATCTCAGCTACACCTGAGGATTCTGCAGACGGGGAGGAGGAGGAGGAGGAGGACGAGCCTGCGGAGAGCACCCAGCACTCCGTTCTCCCCCACAGCCAGGAGCTTTTTCTCAGCCTGAGTGAAGTACCCTCCGAACCCTCCCAAGCCAGTATCCAAGACCACGACCCCATGGAAGGGACCTCAGGTGAGTTTACCTTTTAAAATATAAAACTTGTTTTAAAAGCAAGGTTTTTTAATGATTATTTTGCCCTGAGGACTTGGGATGCATTCGCAGCCAGTACAGCTACTGGAAAAGTCTGTTAATGTGTCTGGGGATGGAGCGGAAATCCTCCAGGGACATCTCCATGAAGCTCTCCTGGAGGTACTCCAAAAGCCTTGCCACAAGGTTTCTGGGCAGTGCAGCCTTATTCCGTCCTCCATGGTAGGACACTTGACCGCGCCATGCTTGCAGCAAGTAATCTGGTATCATTGCCTGACAAAGCCTGGCAGCGTATGGTCCCGGTGTTTGCTGGCATTCAAGCAACATCCGCTCTTTATCTTGCTGTGTAATCCTCAGGAGAGTGATATCGCTCATGGTAACCTGGTTGAAATACGGGAATTTAATTAAGGGGACAGAGGTGGCTGTTCCTACTGGGCTGTTTGCCTGTGGCTGAAAAGAAATCCTTCCCTGCAGTTAGGCGAGCGCGGAGGGGGAGGGGGGATTGGCCCAGAGCTTTTCGCGTTTGGCTAGCAGGGATCTTCCCTGATACCAGCCACGCGGTGGGGGGACGGATAAAGCGATCACCCCAGAGAATTCATGGCGGGGTGGGGGGTGTT
>NW_020664753.1:3301165-3325897 GCF_002925995.2 Terrapene triunguis | reverse complement strand
CCCCCACTCTTGTACCCTAAAGTTCAAAGTGGGGATACAGCCTTGACGGGGGGGTTAGTTTGTTTTCTGCTGCTGAAAGTTAACAGGAAAACCGCAGCACTCAACGGGCTTTGCTTGGTATGTGGGAAAGGAGGGCGCAGAAGCTGAAAGACAATGGCTTACCATGGCTGCATGCAAGCCGAATTCTGTTGCCCGGACCTGTGTCTGTGATCTCTAGCAGCAAAGCCACAGGCACTCAATATTAAGAGTCAAAATTACATGTGCTATGTAATGTGAATAGTGTTGGTCACCGTGAAAGAGTATAAGCATTGTTCTGCAAAATGTATCTTTTTAAAAAATTCTCTCATTTTTTCCCTCCCTCCTGCAGCTGCAAATTCTTCAAGCCTCCCTCCTCCATCCCGAAGGCTAGCACAGATAAGGCATCGGAAGAAGAAGACGCGAGACGAGATGTTTGCAGAAATCATGCAATCCACCCGCAGTGACAGAGCTAATCTGAATGAGTGGAAGGACACGGTTTCAAAGTATAGGAAAGAAGCCAGTGAACGTGAGGACAGGAGGGACCAACGTGAGGACATGAGGGACCAACGTGAGGACAGGAGGGACCAACGTGAGGACAGGAGGGACGCTCGAGATGAGAGGTGGCGGCAGGAAGATCAGAGGAGTCGGAAAGCAACGCTGGGGCTACTGCGAGAGCAAACAGACATGCTCCGGCGTCTGGTGGAGCTTCAGGAATGGCAGCAGGATTACAGGGTGCCGCTACAGCCCCTGTATAACTCCCCTCCCCCCTCACCATGTTCCATATCCTCCTCACCCAGACGTGTAAGAACGCGGGGGGGGGAGGCTCCGTACACCTTCCCATTCCACCCCAGTGGACAGCCCAAGCAAAAGGCTGTCATTTTTTTAACCATTTCTTAATGGCCTTTTCCTTCCCTCCTCCCAAACCCCACCCGGGATCCCTCCCTCTTTTTATAATCTATGAATAAAGAATAAATTATTTTTAAACGATAGTGACTTTATTTGGTTTGAAAGCAAGCTGGGAGAAGGGGGAGGGTGGGTTACTTACAGAGAATGAGTCAATAAAGGGGGCTGGTTTTCATGAAGGAGAAACAAACAGAAATTTCACACTGTAGCTTGGCCAGTCATGAAACTGGTTTTCAAAGCTTCTCTGATGCACACTGCTTCCTGGTGTGCTCTTCTAATCGCCCTGGTGTCTGGCTGCGCGTAATCAGCAGCCAGGCGATTTGGATCAGCCTCCCACTCTGCCATAAAGGTCTCCCCCTTACTTTCACAGAGATTGTGGAGCACACAGCAAGCAGAAATAACAATGGGGAGATTTCTTTGGCTGAGGTCAGAGCGAGTCAGTAGCGATCGCCAGCGACCTTTTAAACGGCCAAATGCACATTCTACCACCATTCTGCACTTGCTCAGCCTGTAGTTAAACAGCTCCTGACTCCTGTCCAGGCTGCCTGTGTATGGCTTCATGAGTCATGGCATTAAGGGGTAGGCTGGGTCCCCAAGAATAACTATTGGCATTTCAACATCCCCAACGGTTATTTTCTGGTCCGGGAAGTAAGTCCCTTGCTGCAGCCCTTTAAACAGAATAGTGTTCCTGAAGACGCGAGCATCATGAACCCTTCCCGGCCAGCCCGCGTTGATGTTGGTGAAACGTCCCTTGTGATCCACCAGTGCTTGCAGCACCATTGAAAAGTACCCCTTGCGGTTTACGTACTGGCTGCCCTGGTGCTCCGGTGCCAAGATAGGGATATGGGTTCCATCTATCGCCCCACCACAGTTAGGGAATCCCATTGCAGCAAAGCCATCCACTATGACCTGCACATTTCCCAGAGTCACTACCTTTCGTAGCAGCACCTCAATGATTGCTTTGGCTACTTGCATCACAGCAGCCCCCACAGTAGATTTGCCCACTCCAAATTGATTCCCGACTGACCGGTAGCTGTCTGGCGTTGCAAGCTTCCACAGGGCTATCGCCACTCGCTTCTCAACTGTGAGGGCTGCTCTCATCTTGGTATTCTGGCGTTTCAGGGCAGGGGACAGCAAGTCACAAAGTTCCATGAAAGTGCCCTTACGCATGCGAAAGTTCCGCAGCCACTGGGAATCATCCCACACCTGCAACACTATGTGGTCCCACCAGTCTGTGCTTGTTTCCCTTGCCCAGAATCGGCGTTCCATGGATAGAATCTGCCCCATTAACAACATGATCTCCAAAGCACCAGGGCCCGTGGTTTGAGAGAATTCTGTGTCCGTGTCCGTGTCCATGTCCTCATCACGCTGGTCGCTGCGCTCCCGCCGCCGCCGCCTCCTCGCCTCGTTTTTCTGGTCCTGGCTCAGCATAAACTCCACGAGAACGCACGAGGTGTTTACAATGTTCATGACTGCTGTCTGGAGCTGAGCGGGCTCCATGCTTGCCGTGGTATGGAGTCTGCAGTGTTCACCCAGGAAAAAAGGCGCGAAATGGTTGTCTGCCGTTCGTTGCTTTCATGCAGGGAGGGAGGGGTGAGGCTGTACCCAGAACCACCTGCGACAATGTTTTGGTCCCATCAGGCACTGGGATCTCAACCCAGAATTCCAATGGGCAGGGGAGACTGCGGGAACTATGGGATAGCTATGGGATAGCTACCCACAGTGCAACGCTCCAGAAATCGACGCTAGCCCCGGTACATGGACGCACACCGCCGAATTAATGTGGGTAAAAACCGAATTAATGTGCTTAGTGTGGCCGCATACAATCGAATTTATACAATCTGTTTCCCAAATTCGAATTATCTAAATTCGGATTAATCCCGTAGTGTAGACGTACCCTTAGACAAATCCTCAGTATCAGACAGATAGAAAAGAAAAGAAAAAAAAGGGAAGAACTCTGGAGGAAGATTAAACAAAAACTGATGGGACAGGAAATTCTAGAACGAAAATGCAGATGGCTAGAACATACATGGACAAAAGACTTGAATAATATAATAAGACCGGCGTTGGACTGGAACCCCCATGGCAAGAGGCAATAAGGTAGACCATGAGTAACATGAAAATGCACAATAGAAGCAGAATTGTTAGTTATCAAATTGACATTGGAAGTAACTAAGGCTGCAGTAGGAGACTGGCAAAGATGGAAGGCCCTATGTTCCACAAGGAATGAAGAGGAATAAGATAAGAAAGAAAGAGTATCATTTATGAAGCACTGTACATTTACACCGTGATTTCAAACATTCCTATGGAGCCCATCACTATAGAATGTAGGTGCCAAACATGTATCAGACATCTAGCAGAGGGGAAAAAAATGAGAAGCAGCAAACTGTAGACATAGGTGTCTTTTTAACCCAGCACACTGGAACTAACCCACTCTAATATGGCTCAGTGTTTGCATCTACACATTCTAGACAAACATTTTCCATCTGCTCATTGATCACAGATCAGAGGGGAGAAAATGTGAGAAAGAAAGACAGAAATGGTCATCTCTGGAACTTTTCACACATCTTTTCCCATTATATTAACACAGGTTGTTATATGTGCTGTTAATGGCTTAAGTAATAAGACGTTTGAACCAAACAATTAATATAATGAAAAACAGAAAGACAAGAGTCTTTGACTCCTCAGTTTCCAACGGACATGAAACAATCCCTACCATGTGTGTTTCTGAGTCTTTCCACCAGAAAACGGGTTTCCTCCTGGATACGCTCCTCAATGCTTTTCTTCCCCATCCCAAAATTTCTCAGATTAGTGAGGGCAAATCGGCGGAGCTGCTTCCACCGCTCCCCGTTGCTGAAAACAATACCTGAAAACAGGACGAGAACAGGAATGAAAGGAGGGAGATCCAGACTCAGTTTGCCTATTTGACAAATACCCAAATATTGGTGAGTCAAAGGTTCAGCTTCAACATCACTGATATTGTGCCTGTTTTCTACTAGGGAGATGATAATACCACTACATTGCAATTACTGTTCGCAGCATTGCTGTCGCCATGTTGGACTCTGGATATGGCAGAGACAAGGTAGGTGAGGTAATATCTTTTATTGGATCAACTTATGTTGGTGGAAGGGACAAGCTTTTGAGCTTCACCGAGCTCTTCCTCAGGTCTGCAGCAGTTAATTAGCGCGTCCAAGCTAAAAACAAGGTGGGACAGACTGCAAAAGAGTTTCACACTTAAAGAGACACTGTTTTTATGGCCCATTACAATATTTGTAAGACAGACTGGTGACTACTTACCCACTCCTGCAGAGGTGTTAATTGACCATTATAGGCCACTTCATTTTCAGTGGTTTCCCACAATGTGCCCAAGTTACAAGCTGTAGCGAAGCAAAACTCACCACTGCGGCGCCTCCAGGGAATTAACTTGTCCAGCCTTTGGAGCGCCCTCTGCAGGCCAATGTCCCGCTTGTCTCTGGCCCCCATGTCCCTCCCGGACCCTGGTGCCCCTTTAGCTTGGGTGCTGCCTCCTGGCAGTACCCCCACTCTCTGGGCTCCCCTCCCAGGGGAATTCCCACCCTCTATCCCCACCTTGCCTCAGTGCCAGTCACCATCTAGCCCCTGCTCACTGGGGCGGACTGCAGTCTATACCACTCATCAGGGGGGTTTGAACCAGCGGACCTCCCGCAGGCACGCCGCCAAAGGCCGCCTGACTGCCGCCTTCACAGCAACTGGCAGGCCGCCCCTCGCAGCTTGCCGCCCCAGGCACGCGCTTGCTGCACTGGTGCCTGGAGCCGCCCCATGGAACCATTCATGTCAGTGAACCAGTGGTGTTACCCAGGGTTTTCAGAACCCAAAAATGTGGTAACTTAACTGTTTCACTCCAGGCAGCATCAAGAATGAATCAATGAGATAAATCGGATAAATGATTGATATAAGCATGCTCTCATCTAAATCTCCGATTTATGAGCTATTAAGCACACAGAGACATAAGCAATAGGTTTGGAACATGTCAGTTGATTTTATAATGACAAGAGAGATTTTTCCCTTCATTTTACTCCTGTTGGTCTGCAGAGCCAAAGACAGAGAAAAGCGAGATTCTGTTTCCCCTTTTACATCACCAGAGGAATTACTGTCCATATTCCAATTGATTACACCTGTGCAAATCAACAGACAAACACATCTGTATCTCAGGGCATGATGAGAAGAGAATGAAGGTGAACAGCTGTAACTGGGGGTAGAATTTGTCCTGTACAATCCTCATTATTTGTGATGATTTGCCAGAAGGAAAGTATCAAACCTGTCTCTCCAATCCCAGGTTGTGTTTGCAGAGCTCGCTAAAATGCCAGAACATGCAGCACTACAACGTCATTTCTTCAAAGCTGAGCTGCAATTTCTGCCTTACCATCATTTTGTGATGCAGGCAAATATCATTAGAGCAATTTTACAGATGGAAAAATTAAGGAACAAAGCGGTTAAGTGACATGGCCAAGAGCACACCTGGAGTCTGTAGCAGAGGTAGGTACAGACCCCCAAGGCTCACCACTGCCATTTCCTTACATAACCCACTAGAGCACTGTCCCCACACTGTGATCACTTGTACCCATTGCAGTGCAGCTGCGGGGGGCATTCTGGATTAACTGTGAATAAGATCCCCTCTAATATGAGCAGTACATTATCCTGAACAGTTTACATCTAGCCTCCAAGCTTGATTGTTTAGTGAAATAAGAAGTCAGAAATTTGAGATGAGTGATATGGAATTGCTGCCAGGCTCTGCTTAATGCCTGCCTACAACCCAGCAACTGATACCGTGAAAACACCCTTACCTCCTCTACACGTTGGGGCAAGTTCTTTGTTTTCAGCTGCAGCATGTTCCCTATGATGGGAAAAGCAACAGGGCCAGGAGGCAGCTTCCCACTTCCAGACATCTTTCTCCATGCCGAAAGGAAAAGAAGGCAAGAGACACAAATCACCAGGAAAACAGTTGTTGCTCCCAGAGGTTCCATTGCAGAGTGCAGCAATTATTCTGAGTTCCAATAGGGGTTTACTTTGTACTTCAGACTCTTCACTTTTTGTACTGTACACAGCAAAAGCGGGTGCAAGCAATTAGCCAATAGGAGCTCTGAGTTCCCCTGAGTTAATGAGATAAGCTCTGGACTAACAAAGGTGATTGGAGTTGTCAAACTAGGAATGAACTCCTTTGAACCTTTATTAATATCTCATCTCCATTTGCCATTGTGTACTCACTGACAGAGCATGACAATTAATCCTTAACTGAATCTCTGTAAAACTGCCCAAACTATCATGAAATCATCCTCTCTCTGCACTCATATTGTTAAATGTTTCTCATAGACTTGGTGCTGGCTAGATCATTTTACACATATAATATTTCCTTTTCATGTTGCTATCCAGGATTTAGCATATGGATCGGTGAGCAGCAGACACTTAAGAAAAACACCAAGCTGAATGTTTGATAAATATTTAAACTGAATCCTGAACCTTTTTGGAGATTTCACAAAGTCTTGTTAAACTTTAAAAAATGTTGTGACCCTCCCCTCCCCCTTATATTGAACCTGTACAACTCTTGGTTTCAAACTGAAACATTAAGGCCTGGTCTACACTAGGAGTTTATGTCGAATTTAGCGCCGTTACATCGAATTAACTCTGCACCCGTCCACACCACGAAGCTATTTAGTTCGACATAGAGGTCTCTTAAATTCGATTTCTGTACTCCTCCCCAACGAGGGGAGTAGCGCTAAATTTGACATGGCCATGTCGAATTAGGCTAGGTGTGGATGGAAATCGACGCTAATAGCTCCGGGAGCTATCCCACAGTGCACCACTCTGTTGACGCTCTGGACAGCAGTCCAAGCTCGGATGCTCTGACCAGCCACACAGGAAAAGCCCCGGGAAAATTTGAATTCCCTTTCTTGTCTGGGCAGTTTGAATCTCATTTCCTGTTTGGACATCGTGGCGAGCTCAGCAGCACTGGCAACGATGCAGAGCTCTCCAGCAGAGATGGCCGTGCAATCGCAGACTAGAAAGAGGGCCCCAGCATGGACTGATCAGGAAGTCTTGGATGCCACAAGTACTCCTGTTCTTTTTGCAGATACAGACTAACACGGCTGCTACTCTAACACCTCAAGAGAGAGATCTTGAGTCATTGTGAATAGGTCTCTGAAAACATCTGCTCAATGTGCAGCGGCAGTCAAAAATGTGAATAGAATGTTAGGAACCATTAGGAAAGGGACAGATAACAAGACAGAAAATATCATAATGCCTCTCTATAAATCTATGGTATCCCCACATCTTGAATACTGTGTGCGGATCTGGTCACCTCATCTCAAAAAAGATTATTGGAACCGGAGAAGGTACAGAGAAGGGCAACAAAAATGATTAGGGGGTTGGAACAGATTCTGTACGAGGAGAGATTAAAAAGACTGGGACTGTACATCTTGGAAAAGAGACAACTAAGGGTGGATATGATAGAGGTCTAATAAAATGTTGATTGGTGTGGAGAAAGTGAATAAGGAAGTGTTATTTACTCCTTTAAACAACACAAGAACTAGGGACACCCAATGAAATTAATAGGCAGCAGGTTTAAAACAAACAAAAGGAAGTACTTCACATAACGCACAGTAAACCTGTGGAACTCATTGCCAGGGGATGGTGTACAGGCCCAAACTATAATAGGGTTAAAAAAGAACTAGATATGTTAATGGAGGATAGGTCCATCCATGGCTATTAGTCAGGATGGGCAGGGATGCAATCCCATGCTCTGAGTGTGACAATGTTCCTAGCCTCTGTTTGCCAGAAGCTGGGAGTGGACAACAGGGGATGGATCACTCGAAGATCACCTGCTCTGTTCATTCTCTCTGAAGCACCTGGTATTGCCTACTGTCAGAAGACAGGATACTGAGCTAGATGGACCATTGGTCTAACCCAGGATGGCCGTTCTTATGTTCTTATGATCCCTCAAGTCTTGGGAGTGGGAATATCTTGCTGTATTATCTCCTGATTCTTCTAAATTTACATATAAAATTAAAATATGGCTTCAAATGGTGTTTGTGTGTGCATGTATATATTTTTCTTTATATAGGAATTAGATATAGTGCTCCTCTCATCTAATTTCTAAGTTATTATCTGCCAAAAACCCTAAGAGTTTTCATGTGTCTAAATAGCTCTTAGAATCACAGTTAAAGTTGCCCCCTGTACATATCTGAAATGGCGCCCCGTCCCCAGGACCTAACATTTTGTGAGTGTGTGTGTATGTTTGTGTGAGAGACTGTTACCTTCTATTTCTGGGTGTAACCCCCTTGGGGTTTAGAGAGCATGGCCCCTTTAAATCTTTTTCCTAGGGGGCAGAGGGAGAGTGAGAAAAAAGAAGGGAAACTTCAGGCGGTGGCTCTGGAGCTGGGAGGGAGGGAGAGGCAGCAGCCCGCAGGCCCTCGCAAAGGAAGCAGAGAGAACCTGCCTAAAGCCTGGGAAGGACAGGGCGGCCGATTGGGGACACCCCAGGACAGAAGCCAGGAGGAGCACTGTGCCAGGGAGGAATCGCCTGAGAAGGACAGGCCGGATCTGGACCCAGTATCATAGCTGCCCAGAGCTGCATGGGGCTGTGACTCTGCATTGGGAACAAGGAGGGAGGTTGCTAGATAGTTAAGTGCGGAGGTGGTCGCTCTGTGTGGCTTTGCAGAGAGCGGCAGAAGAGGGCACCAGAGGGGTTTGTTGGGGGAAAGTTCACTGGCGCCGAAGACGACCAGGAGCACCCAAGACTCACCACTGGACTGGAACTTTGCTCAGGACTTCTGAACTCTGTTTGCAGACACATTGCTCGGTGTCTGCCCTTCCAGACTGTGCTACCACTGGGCCCGTGGGGCCTTGGTTTGGATGCAACCCTGTTTTACTGCTCCCCCTATATTTCCCCTTGTTGTATTTCTCCTCTCATCCCTCTGTAAATAAATATTTCCCTCTCTTATATCCATTATACTTTTCCTGTGGGTGGGTGTGTTCACTCTGGGGGGTGTGGAACAGGTGCCCCTGGGGTGGAAGGAATTTCTCCTGCTGCATTCCTGTGCGCGCCATCTCTTGGGCAGAGCTGCCTGCAGAGCAGACTCCATCTTGGCCACTAGGGCGCTAAAGTTACATGGGTATTTCAGAAGAATCAGGAGTCCAAATTTTACGGTGGTGCTGGCTGTCCCTGTTCCAGCGACAAATAAGTCTACCGTGCTTTGTACCAAACATTCCACATTAAATTCTGACTGGACATTCTTGTGCTCCTGAAAAAAGATTTGGTGAAGATCTTTCAGTTTTCACTGTTAAGCTGTAGGATATATTCTTATAAGCCAAAAAAGTGTCATCTTCTATCCAATAGGTGACCCACCTGTCATCATTATAAAAATCTGACACAAATGGCCCATAGCATCTGAGATTACAGCAGCATTACTGCAGTGCCTTGGGTCTTTTCTGTGCAATACAATGATTTTTACTTTACACGAAGTAGAAGAACAGAGCTTGACCATTATAATTTACATTCCTTGGGCACAGACCATGTCTCTCCTTCAGGCCTTCTCCAAAGCTATGTACTCTGTTTTGCCTCCACCACAGTAATGGGGAAGGGCTGCTGCCCTCACATACCTCTCCCATTATGATGAGGAAAGCATCGATGAAGTCTCAAGGGTAGTTGGGATCCAAAGACTCTTTGTGCATCTTCACTCTCTCCAGAACAAATCTTCTGAACTCCTCAACATTTTTAAATATCCCCCAGGGAGGCCCAGGCATGTAATCCATGAGAGTTGGGAAAAAATTGCACAGCTATAAAGATTGAAAGAAAAACACAGGTTGATTTATCTGGACACAACAGATAATCATAGTGTTCACTCAAATGACTCAACTACAGCAGTACAATACAAAATTTCTGTGGCACTTTCTTATCAAAATGGATTCAACAGAATGTTACAAACTCCATTAAGTCAGACTACCGAACATACACAAATTCCTCACAAAAACCGCACTGACGTTCAGTTATATCAGCTAAGATACATGCCATTTTTTCCAACATAACACACATCCTTTTCTTGAAAAACAACACTCAAGTCCCCAACCTTAGCTCTAACCACAGATTTTCTTAGGCAGCTATAAACCATTATAGATTTTAAAAGGAAAATACACCTTAGACTTCCTGAGGTGGCAGTTAAAGGGTCAAATTATCTGCTGGTGTAACTACATTTATTTTGACTGAACTATGCCAGCAGAGAGTTTGGCCCTTCATTGTGCATTTTGTGAGATTTCCAGGAATGGGGTGCATGTGTGGTGGCTGGCTGTGAACTGGAAGTGAAAGGAAGTTTGCTTTGGAGGTGAGGAATGTGATCACATTCACCTATCACATTGCAAAACTGCTAGGGCATGTTTTGATGTTGCTGTGGATATCAGTGTTTTTATTGGTGATTTCCTTGATTTTTACCAATTGTGTTTAAAGAGAATGTCCTCAAGCAAACTTAATACTGAGCTAATGACGTGTTTTGTGCGGGAATATAAAAAATACATAGAAACAAGTTTGAGGCTGGGTTTGGTAGCAGCAGCAGCTTAACGAGGAGAATGAGACCATTATGGGAATCCAAAATAACACTTGTTTAGGGAAAATTAATAGTTAAAGAAAGAAATCTCTGTCCCCTCCCCCAGTACAAAGGAGAAGAATAGAATAAACCCCTGAACACACCGCTGTCCAGGGGGAGCGCTGGAGCTTGCCATTCTCCTCTATGAGATTAACTAAAGTCACAAACTTCTTATCTTCATAGTCAAACCGGTCCCCAAAGATGATGGCGCAGATGATGTTGGAGACGGCGTGGGTGAGGAAGAGGGTGGGGTCAAAGGGCCGCCCTGGAGCAAAACAAAACTATAAAGAGTCAGTTTTAATTCAGTGTCTTCACCGTCAACATCAGAGTCACTGGCAGCACGGGGACGTTGTGGATCTCCCACCCCAGGGCAAGGTGGGGCTGACAGCAATATTCCCTGGGGAGGGTGGGTTAGGGCTGCCCCAATCCCCCCTTTTACTTCTCACATGCTAAATTAAACAGTTACCACTTTTTTTTCTTGGCAATCAGTTTAACTCTGTCTGCTCTGCTGCTCTCTGCCTGGCACACTCTGGTCTGACCAGGGGCCATCAGTGCCTCTCTGAGTGACACCTGCCTGTCTGACTTGGGGCCCATTTTACAGAAAGGATCCCAACCCTTTCACAACAGGATCCTGCTCAGACGACTCTGCCTGAACCACTGTGTGTGTTGTTGTAGCATCATCACTAACTCTAAGAGCGCAGCAATCTCCCCTTGGCACTGCCAGCCCCGGCCGTGCAGCGTAAATACACTGTTGTCGTGCTAGGGAAGGAATAAAGGCTCCCAGCACAACAGCAGGGGGGATGGGTCTGCTTTCTGCCTTTGGAGTGCGCTAAGCAGGCCCCACAGCTCAGCTAACACAGCTGGAGAGGCTGAATTTCCCACTGGCTAATGAGTGACATCTTAGCTTCCGTTTCAGGTTCTTCCTTTCTCATAAGCACAAGGAACACACAGGGCTGATCACTGAGAGCTAACCTGGGGCTGCAGCATCAGAGGGACCAGCACAACATTCCTGGGAATTATTGGCCTCACTGATCCTGGTGCCTGTCCACATGCAAGATGACAAGCTACTGCTGCTCTCAGTTACTCCATTAACTCAGATGTCTGTGCAGTTGCATAGGGAATCTTAATTCTAGCATTTCCTAACTTCTGAGTGCTTGACTTTACAACCTCAATAACGTTCCTTTCAAGTGTTTTTTTTCCCTGTGTAATCAAATAACTATACTGAAGGTTCACTTCATGCAGAAATAAGATAAAAGACTTCCTGAAAAGAACTTCTTGGCGCTTCCATATTTATTTCTTCCTCACTACTAAAGAATCTTAAAAACTGAGACACCTAAGTAAAACAATAATACAAATAATCTTTCACTGCTTATGGGATAAACCTAGTTAGTGAGGACAGGGGAGGAAGAGGATAGGACTTTGTGGTTTGTTCTGACTCTCTTTGCCTCTCCAGTCCTGCTCTCTTGGCTGTATTCTGGGCCTTGTAGGGTAGATTGGCCTGGCCGTTTCCTCTCATAAACCTGTAGTGAGATGCTAGGAACCATTCATGTCAGTGAACCAGTGGTGCAATGGGGAATGAGCTCTTTCCTGGAACCAACAGTATTTATCCAATTTTTACTACCATATTAATGAAGCTCCAGCTGTTTCCCTTGTTTCTTCTTAACTGCATTCTCCCCATACAGAGAACATCAGCTCTATATGCTGATGTTACTTGAAATGTATCTGTTTCTTTGGCATGTTATTCAAATAATGGCATACTTCCTCTTCCACTGAACTCCTCCCCAAGACCAATCAGAGCTTCCTTCACAATCTCCTGTCCATACAGAACCACAACCCGTTCTGAACCTAAGTATATTGTGAAAATCGAGCCATACTTTTCACTGAGCTGTAAAAGTTTAGCACAAAGACCAATAAGTTTTAACTTAGATCCACTTATTTAAAGATACGAATGTGAGTAGATAAAATTACAAACTGATGAATTGCTCTCATTAACTAGTTTTAGTTAATTAGGCAAGTTTTACAACTGATCACCGTCCAGACTTGGCCATTTCAGCCCAGATCCCTTAAAGTATTTAGGAGCTTAACTCCCCTGATTTCACTGAGAGTTAGGCACCTACATAACTTGGAGGATCTGGAACTTCCAGACATTTCAGTGCTTTACTTTGTTATCCTCATATACTTTAAATATTTTCACTATAGATGTGTATGTCGGAGTGCTCCCAGGATAATTCTATCAGTGTTATATAATTATCTCATTATAAGAGAAGACTGCATTAATATGGAGCCTTTCAATGGTGATTTTGAGCGCTATATAAAAATGACACTTCTAACGCCACAGAAATGCTGCCTACGTTTATTCAGTAACGTCAGCTGATTTTACAATGACAAGAGAGATTTTTCCCTCCATTTTACTCCTGTCGGCCCTGCAGAGCCAGAGACAGAGAAAAGTGAGATTCTGTTTCCCCTTTTATATCACCAACGGATTTACTGCCTAATTTCCAATTAATTACATCTGTGCAAATCAACGGACACACACATCTGTATCTCAGGGTATGATGAGCAGAGAATGAAGGTGAACAGCTGTAACTGGGGGCAGAATTTGCCCCGTACTGTTACCCAAAATTGGGTCAGCTAGTAAGCTTAGGGAGGACTAATGACCCACCAGAGTTTGGCAGAAAGCAGCACGTTTATTATTCTGATAGCTAAGCTCAAAAGAAGGGGGGGAGGGTGTCACACTCACACTTGCATACGCACGGTCCCAGGACAGGCACGGCACTGGAGATGTCAGGATCCTTCAAGGAAAAAGTGTCCCACAGCGCAGCGATGGATGGTGCGATGAAGGTAAGTCTTCCCAAGGCACGATGGAATGCAACGTGGTGAACCACTGGCCAGGCGGTCCGGGCGAAGAGCCTTCACGGGAGGTACAAGCTTGTGAGTGCACTTCTGAGCACATGGCCCCTTCCCCTTTTAAGGACCTGCTCCTCATGGCCTGCAACTAGAGATGACTTGGCCACGTCTGGTTGGTCACACTCCACCTTGGGCAGTGTCCATGCAGTGTCCATGCATTGGGTGTGTGTGTGCTGCCTAATTAGAGTCCCAGACATCTTGTCTACCTGGAAGCTCTTCTGATCTTCCAGCTGTTCAACCAGCCCATTCATCCCACAAGCATTCCAGGAGGGAGGGAGAGGGGGAACGGCACTTCACAGGTATTCAGAGAGGGAGAGGAGACAAAAGGGGGGGGGGAGGAAGTGTAACAGACCTTTTGAGCATACAGGTTATACATAGCATACAGATCACCGGTGCTCCTACAACACTGCGCCCCTTGATCTATGATCATTACAGTAGTTGTTGTCGTTGTAGGGCACAGGTGATCTGTTGCAAACAAACCAAACAATCATAACCAGGTGAATATAACTAAAACCATTACAATTGACTAAACACCAGATATAACATAAACACAAATGCAAACAATCATAATAATTGGGAATACAATAAAGCCATCACCATTACAATAATTGGGTACATTGACAAACAAAATGAGGCCCAAGTTTGATGCTGCAATAGCCATCAAACAATAAAAGCAACCCTAACCCTTAAGTACACACAACAAATAAGATTTGTAGGAGTACCACAGTTGTCATGCAAGGTTAAACTGATTTGGAAAATACATAGTAACAGAGAACTTGGTGAAATTGCTGATACTTAAACTAACATTTAGTTGTACAGGTTATGGGGGCCCATGAGCTACCCTTCAGGATTTGGGGAAGTAGAACCAGGGTGCATAGAGGAAAGTGGAATTAACAATACAAGAAAATGTAACTAATAATACAAATGTATTAATAACAAAACTCAACAACAAAATGATTATTAGAGAACCTAACAAAAAACAAACCTGATGCATTGGGGACCAAAGTCGTTTGGACAGAGGTGGATGTGATTGATAATTTGGTTGGAGATGGGGGAAGTAGAGAGAGGAAAAGGTATTTACGCCTTCTAGTGTAGTAGCCCCTCTCTCTCTGGACCCAATGCTAGCACAGGACACCCACCAGAGACAGACACAGAACATACAACACAGAACACTGAACACAGACTGTCACGACACTATAACCATGGTATTTTTATATCTCTTCAGCTGATACCAGCTCTCCTGATGTTTCGGTTTAGAGGCTGAAAGATGGAAGCTTAGAAACAAATTAGCACAGTGCTCCCACCGCGGCAGACCCTGCTCATTTGAGTTGTCTGCAGTGTACCCATTTTCCCTCCGGGGTCCCATGACCGGTCAAAGAGGGTCAGGGTATCTAGGGTGCTAGTCATGGCCTGGTGGGCTAGTGTGGGGGAACTGTGGAATCCCTGGGGAACCCGGGTGAATGTATACTGGGGATTGCGAAAGGTAAAGGCAAATCGGTCTTGGCTCTCTGGAGCCAGGGGCAGGGCAAAGAAGCAGTTTGCTAAATCAATCAATGAAAACCACTTTGCCTCAGGTGGAATTCTTTCCAACAATGCAGTCATGTCTGCCACCACTGGAGCCCGCTGTGGGGTGCAAGCATTGATCCAGCGGTAATCTATAGTTAGTCGCCAGGTCTTCCCGTCTGCCTTGCGGACCGGCCAGATGGGGGAGTTGAAAGGAGAGGTAGTTAAATGAACCACTCCCTGGTCTATCAGGGCATCCAATATCTCACCCACAGCTTGCTCTGCCTCAGGAGGATACTTGTATTGTTTCTGGGGCAGCACCGGGGGACCTTGAATGACAATGGGCTCCCCCCTCCAGAGACCGCAATTGTATTTATCCTTAGCCCAGATCCCGGGAATCTGCTTTTTCCATTCATCTGTCTTTGGAACCTTCACAGCTGCCACCCCCAACATAGAGCAGGTTAGCACTCCAGAGACCCCTCCTTGTAGATCTTCTCCCCAATCCACCATGGGGACCTGCCACATGCAGCGATTGGCACTATCTACCACCAAACGGAGCTCTCTGAGCTGATCAATCCCCAGAATAACTTCGCCTGCCATACGCGAATGAACCCAGGGGAGGTTAGCCACCAAATCTGACAATTCCCACCTAGTTGCTGACAACAAGGTTCCTCTCGCCTCCTGGCCCCCATAAGCAGCCAGCACAACTGACCGAACTTGCACACATTCAGGGGGGGGAAAGGGGAAAAGCGAAACTGCTGCACCAATATCCACCAGTGCCACACAGGGGGTACGTATCATTCCTACCCTCATTTGGACTACTAGACACCCCCCCAATTGGGGGACAGGGTGGCTACCCATCGCCACCTGTCCTCCGAGCATCCGTCCTCCTGCAGGCTCCCCTAGGGGACTTGTGCTGGGCGATCCAAGCCAGCTGGCTCTGCTCCTGATGGGGCCGGGACGCCCCTCTGCTTCCCTGCAGGAAGGGGTATCCTCAAATGCAGGCACCAGAGCATCAGCTCCCCGGTGGGTTTCCCATGCCGATTGTCCATATCCTCCCCCTGTTCCAGCAAAACCCGTCAGAGGTTATTCCGCAGGCAGGACTGCCCTCTGCGGTTTCCAGACCCAGGGTCTGGTCTCCCAAGGTTTCTGCGGTCTACTGCCGCCACCTTAGAAGCCTTGCCCACTGGTGGTTGTGGCACAGGCAGGGCGATGAGAGCAGCCTGCCGGACTGCGTCCAGCAGGGCTTCCACATCCGCGAGTTCCCCGCGTCTCCACCTCCCGCTCGCCTGCTGTACGTGGACTGGGAGACCCTGGGCGATCAGCCTCAATTCCTCTGGAGGCAGAGCTATTTGAGCTATGGTCGGGGGTACCTGCCCTCCTGCTGTGGCAGCTACACCCCAGCTACACAAACACGCCAGGAGAACCATTCTGTCTATGAACCGGTCTTCCCCAGGCACAGCAGCCGCCGAGACAAATTCTGCCAACAACGCACGTGGCCCCACGGCAGGCGCCAGCCCCGCCAACATATCAAAGATACTATT
The DNA here is from genome assembly GCF_002925995.2 of Terrapene triunguis. Lineage (NCBI taxonomy): Eukaryota > Metazoa > Chordata > Testudines > Emydidae > Terrapene > Terrapene triunguis. Next base: position 3,309,411 of record NW_020664753.1, on the reverse strand, counting down.
GTGTGCGGCATGACTGGCTTGCTGCCAAGCCGACCCTGCTAAATCTCCTCCCAACCCAGACGCGGCTTTTAACACCCGTCGGGTCTCAGCTAGGTTCAGTCCCCGATCCAAACAAAGGGTCACCATGTCCCGGGCCCACCCGCTGAACCTGGAGCGCGAGGGGCCACCCAGGGTTTTTGCTAACTCTATTGCTTGCGTGGGAGTCAACTCAGTCTCTGCCACAGTGTGTCCAGTACTTGGGGCTACCCCGCCCCCTGCGGGCGCAGGCCCATAGTTTCGGACCACCCTCCGGACGGCTGCAACACGGTGTCTGGGGTCCAGAACCGGGGGATCCAGATCACACCAGATATCCCCGTCCCAATCATCATATAGTCCCACACACCCCTGGGCTTTCACCCCAATGGCGGCGACTCGGGCTGAATAAGCCCCCCGGGCCCTGTTCTCCCGGGTGGACCCCTCCAGGACCAGATCCTTCAGGCAGGTAACTGCCTGGCTTAGAGCGGCATTCTCTACTTCCACCCGCTCCCACTCCCGCTCCTCCTCTGCTGCCGCCACCTGTACTGCGGCTACAGAGAGGGAAGATGCCTGGGCGCTAGCAGTCAGAGTCTGCACCTTCCACATATCCCGTTCCTTCTCCAACTCATTACATCGGTCCTTGAGTGAATGTATTTCAGTGGCGAGCTGACTGTTTGCCGCCTGCCCTTGCCAGCCTGCTTGCCACAGCAGCCAGGCGGCTGCACAATCCAGTCCCGCCTTATTGGGACCATATCTAAGTACATATTTATGCAACATGAGCTCTAGTTCAGGAATTGTACTCCCAGGTGGAACCGCCCCTGGCATCCAGGGGTCTGCCCCTTTCTTTTGGAGCCATGCTAACAACACCCCGGGTGGCGGTGCCGCTCCCCAAGGGGGGGGTGTATTCTTGCTCAGGCTGCTTTGCCTTTTTCTTCCCCTTGCCCCACAGTGGCATACTTAGCAGCGGCGTCCTTTTCTCCCTGCAGTGGGTTGCTAGCCTGCCATTTTTTCATGCAGGCTCGAGCCGGATCCACCCAAGAGAGCACCGGGGGGCATCAGGAGACCCCTACTCTTGGGTCAAATACTCCACTAAGCTGCCTGCATTCTCCACCAGTAATGTTACCCGAAATTGGGTCGGCTAGTAAGCTTAGGGAGGACTAATGACCCACCAGAGTTTGGCAGAAAGCAGCACGTTTATTATTCTGATAGCTAAGCTCAAAAGAAGGGCGGGGAGGGTGTCACACTCGCATACGCATGCTCCCAGGACAGGCACAGCACTGGAGATGTCAGGATCCTTCAAGGTAAGTGTCCCACAGCGCAGCGATGGACGGTGCAATGAAGATAAGTCTTCCCGAGGCACGATGGAATGCAACGTGGTGAACCACTGGCCAGGCGGTCCAGATGACAGGCCTTCACGGGAGGTACAAGCTTGTGAGTGCACTCCTGAGCACATGGCCCCTTCCCCTTTTAAGGACCTGCTCCTCATGGCCTGCGACTAGAGATGACTTGGCCGCGTCTGGCTGGTCACACTCCACCTTGGGCAGTGTCCATGCAGTGTCCATGCATTGTGTGTGTGAGTGCTGCCTAATTAGAGTCCCAGACATCTTGTCTACCTGGAAGCTCTTCTGATCTTCCAGCTGTTCAACCAGCCCATTCATCCCACAAGCATTCGAGGAGGGAGGGGGAGGGGGAAAGCCACTTCACAGGTATTCAGAGAGGGAGAGGAGACAAAATGGGGCTGGAGGGGGGGGAAGTGTAACAGACCTTTTGAGCATACAGGTTATACATAGCATACAGATCACTGGTGCTCCTACAACATGTACAAGCTTCATTATTTGTGATGATTTGCCAGAAGAAAATAATCCAACCTGTCTGTCCAATCCCAGGTTGTTGCAGAGCTGGCTAAAATGCCAGAACATGCAGCACTACAACGTCATTCCTTCAAAGCTGAGCTGCAGTTTCTGCCTTACCATCATTTTGTGATGCAGGCAAATATCATTAGAGCAGTTTTACAGATGGGAAAATTAAGGAACAGAGGGATTAAGTGACATGGCCAAGAGCACACCTGGAGTCTGTAGCAGAGGTAAGAACAGACCCCCCCCAATGCGCCCAACTGCTATTTCCTTACACAACCCACTAGAGCGCTGTCCCCACCTTGTGATAACTCGTACCCATTGCAGTGCAGCTGCGGGGGGCACTCCAGATTAGCTATGAATAAGACCCCCTCTAACACGAGCAGTATATTATCCCAAAAAGTTTACATCTCGCATCCAAGATTGATTGTTTTGTAGAATAAGAAGTCAGAAATTTGAGATGAGTGACATGGAATTGCTGCCAGGTTCTGCTTAATACCTGCCTACAACCTTACAACTGGTACTGAGAAAACAGCCCTACCTCCTCTACATGTTTGGCAGGGCTAGCTCTAGGTTTTTTGCCGCCCCAAGCAAAAAAAATTTTGGCCTCCCCCCCACCCCACTACTGGGCTCTCATCCCCACCCGCACCCCCTGCTGCCCCAGCATTGGGCTCTCTCCCCCACCCCACCCGCACCCGCCAGATAGGCCAAGGGTGGTGTGGCTGAGAGAACTACTCTGCAGTGCCCCCTTCAGGCCATGCACAGTACTACAGCCACTCCCCTCCTTAGTCTGCAAAATTTGGCCACCTGCTTGGGACAGGGTAGCCTGTGCCGTAAGCTTGATGTTGTCACTAACCAGAATTACAACTCTAATGCATATATGCCTTAACAAACTACATAGTCATAAGTTGAAGAGACTTCTAAGGAAAACCCGGGAAGGTACTGAGTCAATGAAAAGGTGACACAACCAACTTTGAATCTAAATGAGCTTGAAAGAGATGCATTTTCCTGTAATTGAACGGAAACAGGAAGAAGAGTCTAACTCCAAAATAAGCATCTCCTAAACCCCCCTCACACATCCTTTCTGCTCCCTGGTTTACACAGCAAGCACCTCACAACTCATTTGAAAGTCTTACCTCTAATTCCACGCCAGTGATTCGGGCCTGGTCTCTATGAAAGGAGCATCCATGCGGCCTGCTCAACCATCTCAGCGTGGACCTTGCCTAGCTGCTGACCAGAAGTTGGCTCTGCTCCAGCCTGCTGAACTGTCTTGGTGTGGACCTTGCTCACAAGTTGGCTGGAAACTGAGTTTCTGCAGCCTGCTGCCTGAGTCTGCCATTTCTGAAGGAAATGGGGAGCAGAGGTGCTGTCCTTCAGACATGCCTCAGAAAGTCAAAATAGGTGGGTTTCGGGTTTTTTAGTTGAGCAATTCTGAGGAGAAAAACTTCCAAGCCAATGAGATGACTGAAGGAAAATTAGTTTAAAATCTGTTAAAAATCCAGTGAAAGCTCTGGAGTCTATTGCATATGCCGCTTGGAGGCAGAGAATTCTGTGGAACTCTTCCTAGGCGACGGCCCTAAGCTGCTGCTCACAGCAAAGATCTGGTCTGCCCCCTGTGATGGGGAACACGCTATGTTGAAGACTCTCTGACCCGGAGAATCTCAAGTCAGAGTAGAGAGTGTATGTTACATCTGTATTTGGCACTGGTGTAACTGGTGCTGGAATACTATGCCCAATTCCAGTGCTCTAAATGCTCTGCTCTAGGAATTACTTCTGGGAGAGTTGTCTGGCCTGTGTTATATAGGAGCTCAGACCATAATCACAAAGGCCCCTTCTCGCCGTGGAATCTATGAATCTGTAACATGGGGGGCAGTGGTGTGTGAGAAAAGGTGAATCATTCAGGAACAACAGACGGAATGGGAATAAGGGAATAGCAGCTACAGGATACCAAGAAACCTCTTGAAATCAGCCACACCAAGGAGTACAAGGATGTTCAGAAAAGAGGCAGAACAAAGACGACAGGACAGACATGAAAGCAAATGGAATGGTTCAGAGACAGAAGAACATGATTAGAGTATGAATGGAAGCATTTTCCTAAATAATGGATAACATATTCAGATGTTTTGATGATGATGACAGATGTAGTGGAGAGAGAGAGCCTGGAGCACTGGGCCTGGTGCAAGACTGAAGGACTGAACCAAAGGCTGTGAACCAGAGCAGGCCTGGTCCTGCCACAATTACACCAAACTAGATATTTACATAAATACTTTTCAGAAGACTAGTACAGATACACCTCAATCTAGTAGAGGATCAGGTGGTCTGACAGAACAATGAAGAAAGATGTTTTGTCCAAAATATCAGGAACAAACAGATGTCATGAAATACGTATGGTGGTACATAAGTTGTGTATCCCAGTTGTTTGCCTCAGTCTATAAATGTTGGGGTACCTCACCTTGACCCTGTGTGTGGCCTGGGGGGACAGCAGAAAGTCCCACTGCTGACTGAGCCACTCCTTGCCTCTAGATACTCATGTGTTTGTGAACCTGTAACCACGGAGCCAGGGCACTAGGACTGTGCTTTTAGGGCAATAAACCTGGCCAAAGGCCTTTGTCACCAAACAGTGCCTGAGGTCTTTCTTTATGAGTAATATTGAGGTCGGCTAAATTAACATGCTGCACTACCTGTTAATACTAGTAACATTGACGTGGAGCAGCCTGAATAGCGTTACCGAGGCAACAACATTCCAGCCTTCAGCACTTAACAACAACAGGGTACAGTTAAACAGAGACGGGGGTCGTGCAGCACCCACAACAATTCACATGGAAACAGTATATTTTATGGCTATAATGACATATATAAAGTGGTCTACTCACTGAAGTGTGCCTCCTTTTGGCTGTGTGTGGGAATTAGCCAGTGCTTACTTTGTGCCAGGGCTTGCCAGGGCTGAGCCCTGACAGGTCTAGGCTTGGCAGTTCATAGCACTGGCACCTTTGGCCTTGCTGTGTCAGTTATGAAAGTAAAAAAATTGCTTGAACCCTGGCACCTATTTCATTACAAATTAAGCACTGCAATTAGCTCTCACCCTGTCTGGCACTGCCTTCTGTCAATTGCTCATGCTTTGGACCCCATCCCCCTCCATCTCTCTGACTCAGGGTACTCCCTGTTCGTGACTTGGCCCTCCAAATTGGTCTCTATATTGTCCTCCTCTTCAGCATGACAAAATCCCACCGGACAAGCGGTCCCTATGCCATCTCAGGCAGTCTTCTGTTCCAACTCCAGGTCCTGTGCCACTTTGCCAGTGTCTGGTAGGGGAACCCAAGGCCTGCCTGCTAAACCAAGTTCCAGCCCCCGGACCCTATGACTAGCAAGCCAGGTCTGATCAGGCTGATCTCCGGTTATTGTTTCCTTGTGCTCCTTCCTACCCCATTGCCTATTTCTGAGTTTACCACCAGAGTTTCCTCCATGTCCTGTAGCTACTTCACTGCTCTAGGCCTCTTGTCAGACTCCCCAGTCCAAGGCAGAACCCAGGGATTACTGCCCCCCCCGGTTTTCCTCCTTGGACCTGCCAACTCCCTTTCCCTCTAGGGAGTGACTGCAGCCCTCCTCCCTGCAGCCTATTTGTGCCTTCACTGGTTTTACACTCCTAGGCCAGCTCCTCTCCCAGCTGAGATTCACCTGCCATTGGGCCATATCACTTCCTGGTTCCCCTTCAGATGCAGCATCTAAGGTTAATAGGCCCCTCCTGGTCCATAGATCCCTGCTCAGAGCTAATGTGGGGTGGCCAATTAATTGAAAATGCCAATTAATCAACAGTGAAACATTTCACAGGAACATGTCAATTATGACATCTCTGCCTAGTTCCCTGCCAATTCACCTGCCCACCTGGCTCCTTGGCAATCTAACTGGCAAGCTGGCAGGGCTCCTGGGCACCCAGGCTCCTTAGTAGCCTGGGCTGCCAGTATCCCTGGCTCCTCAACAGCCCACCTGGCAAGGAGCTTGGCAGCCAGGGTTTCCAGCTCTTTGTCAGTCCACTTGGAGAATTGCTGCAGGGCCAGGGCTCCTAAGGTCATGGCTCCATGAAACCAGGCTCCCAAATTCCCTGGCTCCCCAGCTTCTTCTGAGCAGCCCGCGAGCCAGGGGAGCATATTTCACGTCAGAAATACTAAAATGTTTCCATTGCAGGAATATTTTGGTGTTTCCAAAACAAAAGATTGCGGAATTTAATGGCTATGAATTTTGCCAAACTTTTGGCTTTTTGTACCAATTCAGGATAAGAAAATTTCCCCAAACCTTGAAATTTTTCACAAAAGTGAAATTCACTTTCCTGTTATAATATGGATATTCTACAAGGCTTGGGTTGCATTCACTTTTTTTTCCTTTTAACTTGCTAATTATATACAAACACACCCCTCTCCTTCTGAGAACTGGCACACCCCTGGAGAATAAGAAAACCCCAAGGTCTCACCGACAGCAGAAATCAAACAAAGTAGGGGAACAGACATAATCGTAGATTTTAAGGAAAGAAGGATCCATGCCTGCCTCCCAACTACTGCTCCCACTATCTGGGGGATTTGATGTCACCAGTGTGAAATGTCACACAAGGAGCTACACAAACCTGGCAGCTACCAGGAGGTGGAGGATGACTGATGAGGCAAAGGGGAGGGTTGGTTTTCAAGGAGAGATTGCTGGAGCAGAGAAGGTCCTTGGTGAATGAAGACAGGGAGGGAGTCCCTCCAGGTACAGAGGCAGCTGAGTACATGACTTGATACGGAGAGGTGGAAGGAGAAAAGAAGGGAGAGGAGAGGGAAGCACACAGATTGGGAGCTTCTAACGTTGTCTCCTAAGTGTGATGTATATGTGATGCCTGTAGGTGTAACGGTCCCTAGCATAGGGTATCTGATCAACAGGCTAAACATAGACAATTGCACAACTTCTCTTGCCCTAGGCACCATCAACCCAGCTCGGTCCCTGACCTGCAATGTGTCAGATAGCTACAATAAATAAGTTAATTAAATAAATATATAGGAGCATGGAGGTGAGCTGGAGAAATAAGAAGAATCTTTATTAAGTGAAAGTTTAATTCCACTGAGCTAAATTGAAATTACATGAATGAACAGGGGAGGGAGGACTCTAGTTCAGTCCAATGCCACAGAAACTCCCCACATCAAAGCAGGCTGTCCAATCATAAGCATTACATCACCACAATTTACTCTGATTGGCTGATCAGACCTCAAGAGTGGAAACTGTTACTAGCCCCTTGTAAATAAAGCAGCATTTATGGCTGTCAAAACAAGTTTCCATTGTTGTCAACTGCACCACAAATGAACTGAAAACATACCCAGCTTATGTCAGGAACAGATTCACACCTGAGCCAGTCTCAGAATATTGCTGGGTTATTGTACATGCCTTAGTTATTTTTTTGGCATTGCATTTAATTTTGTTAAATCACAGTTACTTAAAAAGCCAGATTATTTAACTTTCTGTTTCAAGACAGTGAGTTCATTTCTGTCACTGTACTAATGAGTCCAGGATCATAGATAATCAAATTCACTACTGGTGTAGGACATTGAGATGACTTTTCATGGTCTTTATCGAGGCAAAACACAGAGCTGGTATGGTTTTGGTGAATTTACCACTAAACTTGGTACTGGAGTTATATCAATGTCCTTGGGGTCAACGGGAGATTTCAAGGTAAAATTCTGCAAAATCATTGTCAGTATCAAAAATATCTCCATCCGAGCCAGACCCTCTCCCACGCAAATCCGCTTCCCTGCAATGAAAAAGGAATATTGAGGAGATGCAGGAGATCTTTCTTTGCAACATATGTTAAATATTGTTACAATGGAAGTAAACCTCCAGATTAAAATTAGATGCACAGAGTGATTCAGGGTAACTACATGGAGGATAATGGCCGTCTCTCAGAGTTCAGGAAGGTATAAAAGCATTTCATAGAATCATAGAACTGGAAGGGACCTCGAGAGGTCATCTAGTCCAGTCCCCTGCACTCAAGGCAGGATTAAGTTTTATATTATTTGGGGGTTTAAGAAGCCACTCACAGATCATTTTAAAGGCTGAGTTCCATAGAATCAGTAGCTTTTAAAATATCAATATGTGGAGACGGGTGGGCAGATGTGGGGTTTGAGGAATAGTTAATGCAGGTCCTGAGCCAGTTAATATGTTTAAGGGAGGAATAACACAGTGATTCTTGAGTGGAAGGCGGAATTAACAGATAGCGAGATGCAGGCATGCTGAGTAGCAGAATGGAGGAGAACAGCATACAGGGTTTATTAACAGAGTGTTGGGATCTTCACTGATCGGAGTAAAGTTGAGCAGTTAAGCAGCCCCTGCTGATCTCTCTCCCGGTGACTATGCAGCCAG
>NW_020664753.1:3207021-3236165 GCF_002925995.2 Terrapene triunguis | reverse complement strand
AATAGAAAGAGGGCCCCAGCATGGACTGATCGGGAAGTCTTGGATCTGATCGCTGTGTGGGGCGATGAGTCCGTGCTTTCCGAGCTGCGCTCCAAAAGACGGAATGCAAAGATCTATGAGAAGATCTCTAAAGCCATGGCAGAGAGAGGATACAGCCGGGATGCAACGCAGTGCCGCGTGAAAATCAAGGAGCTGAGACAAGGCTACCAGAAGACCAAAGAGGCAAACGGGCACTCTGGATCCCAGCCCCAGACATCCCGTTTCTACGAGGCACTGCATTCCATCCTAGGTGCAGCCGCCACCACTACCCCACCACTGACCGTGGACTCTGAGGATGGGATATTGTCGACGGCCAGTTCCTCGGACATGTTAGCGGACGGGGAAGATGAGGAAGGAGATGAGGAGGACGAGGCAGTCGACAGCGCTTACAACGCTGATTTCCCCGACAGCCAGGATCTCTTCATCACCCTTACAGAGATCCCCTACCAACCGTCCCCAGGCGTTAACCCGGACACAGAATCAGGGGAAGGATCAGTCGGTAAGTGTTTTAAACATGTAAACATTTATTTTTAACAGAACAGGAATATTAACAATGGGTTTTTCATGATTACTTTGCCCTAGGCGCTTAACTGTTCACTCCCTGGCAGTGCAACTACTGAAAAAAATCTAACAATGTCCGGTTTAGCATGATTGTTCTGCCCAAGCCGCTCTACCGTTTAGTCCCTGCCAGTGCAGCTACAGTAAAATCCGGTCTATATGTCCGGGGATAGAGCTGAAATCCTCCATGGACATCTCCACGAAGCTCTCCTGGAGGTAATTGGAAAGCCTTTGCATCAGGTTCCTGGGGAGAGCGGCCTTATTGGGTCCTCCGTAGTAGGAAACATTTCCGCGCCAGGAGAGAAGCAAGTACTCCGGGATCATTGCCCTGCAGAGCATGGCGGCATACGGCCCTGGTCTTTGCAGGCTTTCCCGAAGCATCCTTTCTTTTTCCGTCTCTGAAATCCTCATCAGAGTGATGTCGCTCATGATGACCTGCTTTGAATTAGGTAGGGGACTGTTAGTATTGGGACTGCTTGCCTGTTCCTTTACAGAACTGTAACCGGCGGTTTACAGCCACGCGGCGGAGGCGGGAGAGGGGCAGCATACAGGGATCTTTCCCTGGGACAGCCGCGAGGGGGTGGGACAGGGGCAGAGTTCATGCTTGCCAGATTGCTGGCAGCAGGGACTGGCATTGCTTTCAATGTGAAAGGAGGCCAGTGCAACTATTAAAGTTTTAAGCAGCCACAAGTCTACGGCTTACCATGTCGGCCTGCTACACAAATTCCGGTGTCCTGCCCCGCTTCTCTGATCTGCACTTCAAGACCCCAGGCACTGAATGCGAAGGCCGAAAATTCGACCTTGTCCTGAGTGCGCATGTGATAGGTGCTGTGCATGGTCTTGTTCACAGAGAAAGACTATGTTCTTTGTTCACAATGAAATTTATCTTTCTGAGGAATTCACTCCCTTTTTCCCATTCCCATAGCTGCGACTGTCTCCCAACCTAGCCTGGCATCACACTCCCAGAGGCTAGCGCAGATTAGGCGTAGGAAGAAGAGGACACGGGAGGACATGTTCTCGGAACTTATGGGCTGCTCCCGAGCCCAGGCAGCCCAGCAGACACAGTGGAGGGAGAACTTGTCCCAAATGCACCGATCACACATGGAACGGGAGGAGAGGTGGCCAGGGCCGGCTCTAGCTTTTTTGCTGCCCCAAGCAGCACAAAAAAGCTCCGCCCCCCCCGAGCCCCCCCCGCCGAGCGCCGCCGGAACCCCTCCCAGAGCGCCGCCCCCCCCGCCGTGCGCCGTGCGCCGGAGCCCGCCCCCCCCGCACCGAGCGCCGCCGGAACCCCCTCGAGCGCTGAGCCCCGCGCTGCCCCCCCCGCCGCCAAGCGCCGTGCCGCCGGAGCGCCCCGCGGAATGCCGCGCCGCGCTCCCCCCGCCGCCCCTTACCAGGTGCCGCCCCAAGCATGTGCTTGGGTGCCTGGTGCCTGGAGCCGGCCCTGGAGGTGGCGGCAGGAAGACCAGCAGGCGACTCAAACGCTGCTTGGACTAATGAGGGAGCAAACGGACACGCTCCGGCGCCTTGTGGATGTTCTGCAGGACCGGAGGCAGGAGGACAGAGCCCCGCTGCAGTCTATCTGTAACCGCCCTCCCCCGCCACCAAGTCCCATACCCCCCTCACCCAAAGTCCAAAGAAGGAGGGGCGGCAGAGTCTGTGAAAACTCTCACTCCACCCCTGCAGACTGCTCTAGTACTAGAAGGCTCTCATTCCCCAAAATTTGACAAGTCCTTTCCTTCCCGCCTCACCCAAGCCCCCGTCCAAGTTTCACCCCCCAGTTTCATGTGTAGTTGCTAATAAAAAATACATTTCTGTTAATTACTGTTTCCATCATGTTCTTTTAGAGGAGAGTCTGTCTGAAGGCGGGGAAGGGGGTTGGTAATTGGACAGGACAGTCACCTTTACCAGGGTACAGAGGCGGGGGCAGGTTCAGCAGCAGGGCACACACACACATTGCAGTCACTAGTTACCCTGGTCAGTCTGGGAGGTGGTTTTCATGTTCTGTGGGGGGTGGGGGGTGCTCTGTGACTTTGTGGCGGGGGAGGGCAGTTACAGATCTTATGCAGCGGTCCTTATCCTGGATCACAGAGCCACGCAGCACGGGATCTGTAACTGTCCTCCCCTGCCACAAAGTCACATAGCCCCCCCACACACAGAGTCCCAAACACGGGGGGTGGCAGGCTCCGTTGAAACCACCAGTCCACCACTGCGGAGCCTGTCATTCCTGGAGTTTAGAAGCGTCATTTGCATCACTACACTACACCCGCTCCCCACCACAGTCTGCGTCCCAGGTTCAACACTTTCCCACGAAAACAGTAATAAAGAAAACGGTGTTCATTAACAAAATTCAAGTGATTTTATTTTTAAACGTGTGTTGGAAGGGGGGGAACGGGGTATGTAACTGGAGAGGATACTGAACATTTAGTGGGTAAAGAAACGGGGGCAGGTTCAGCTTCTCTGTACACAAACTGAAAAGTCACAGGTTACCCTGCTCACTCAGGAACCTAGCTTTCAAAGCCTCCCGGATGCACAGCGCGTCCCGCTGGGCTCTTCTAATCGCACGGCTGTCTGGCTGGGCGTAATCAGCAGCCAGGCTATTTGCCTCAACCTCCCACCCCGCCATAAAGGTCTCCCCCTTGCTCTCACAGAGATTGTGGAGCACACAGCAAGCTGCAATAACAATGGGGATATTGGTTTCGCTGAGATCACAGCGAGTCAGTAAGCTTCTCCATCTCCCCTTGAGACGGCCAAAAGCACACTCCACCACCATTCTGCACTTGCTCAGCCGGTAGTTGTAGAGTTCTTTTTCAGTGTCCAGGGCGCCAGTATAGGGCTTCATGAGCCAGGGCATTAGTGAGTAGGCTGGGTCCCCGAGGATGACTATAGACATCTCCACATACCCAAGAGTTATTTTGTGGTCCGGGAAGTAAATACCTTCTTGCAGCTGTCTAAACAGACCTGAGTTCCTGAAAACACGAGCGTCATGAACCTTGCCCGGCCATCCGACGTTGATGTTTGTAAAACGTCCCCTATGGTCCACAAGTGCTTGCAGCACCATTGAAAAGTAGCCCTTTCGGTTGATGTACTGGCTGGCCTGGTGGTCCGGTCCCAGGATAGGGATGTGAGTTCCATCTATAGCCCCACCGCAGTTTGGGAATCCCATCGCGGCGAAGCCATCTATGATGACCTGCGCGTTTCCCAGGGTCACTACCTTTGAGAGCAGTACCTCAACGATTGCGTTGGCTACTTGCATCACAACAACCCCCACGGTAGATTTGCCCACGCCAAAGTGGTTCGCGACTGACCGGTAGCTGTCTGGCGTTGCAAGCTTCCAGAGGGCTATGGCTACTCGCTTCTGGACAGTCAGGGCTGCTCGCATCCGGGTGTCATTGCGCTTCAGGGCAGGGGACAGCAACTCACAAAGTTCCATGAAAGTCCCCTTCCGCATGCGAAAGTTTCGCAGCCACTGTGATTCATCCCAGACCTGCAGCACTATGCGGTCCCACCAGTCCGTGCTTGTTTCCCGGGCCCAGAATCGCCGTTCCACAACATCCACATGACCCATTGTCACCGTGATGTCCTCGGCGCTGGGTCCTGTGCTTTCTGACAGGTCTGTGCTACTCTCAGACTTCAGGTCCTCACCGCGGTGTGGTAGCCTCCTCGCCTGATTTCTCTGCATCTGCCTCTGGGAAAGGTGGATGATAAGCTGCGAGGTGTTGACAACGGCCACAACTGCAGTGATGGTTGCAGCGGGCTCCATGCTCGCAGTGCTGTGGCGTCCACGCTGTCACTGACCAGAAAAGTGCGCGAACTGATTTCCCGCCGGCGCTTTCAGGGAGGGAGGGCGGTAGTGACGGACGGATGACGACAGTTACCCAAAAGCACCCTCGACACATTTTTTTACCCAGAAGGCATTGGCGGCTCGACCCAGAATTCCAATGGGCAGTGGGGACTGCGGGAACTGTGGGATAGCTGCCCACAGTGCACCGCTTCCAATGTCGACGCTTTCCCCGCAGGGCCGGCTCTGGCTTTTTTGCCGCCCCAGGCAAAAAAGCCTACGGCCCCCCCCCCCGGCGGCCAGAGCGCCGGGGGCAGGGCGGCGAGCCCCGGCGGGGGCTCGGCTCTCCCGCCCCTCCCCCGGCGGCCAGAGCACCGGGGGCAGGGCCGCGAGCCCCGGCGGCGGCTCCGGTCTCCCCCCCGGCGGCCAGAGCACCGGGGGCAGGGCGGCGAGAGGGCGGCGAGCCCCGGCTGGGGCTCGGCTCGGCTCTCCCCCCGGCGGCCAGAGCGCCGCGCCGCCCCCCTCCAGGTGCCGCCCCAAGCACCAGCTTGGGTGCTTGGTGCCTGGAGCCGGCCCTGTTTCCCCGTTAGTGTGGACTCACAAAGTCGAATTACTGTCCTTAGTGTGGACACACACGTTCGACTTTGCAATATCGATTCCACATATTCGATTTAAGTACAATCGAACTACTCTCGTAGTGTAGACATACCCTAAGACTCTGAGAAGCAAGACTTGACGTGACCTGGAAGTCAGTGGAACTATTCCCATTTATTTCAGTGGGATTTCGATCAGGGTCCATGAGAAACTATTGAAACAAGATGTGAAGGGACAGTGCAGCTTAAAAGAAAACCAGTGATTTCAAAGTTTGGAAATGCAGAGTTAACATCAAGTCATAGATTTTAAGGCAGAAGAGTCTAGATCCTTTAGTCTGATGTCCAGGCCATTCACCCAGTTAGCCATGTATTGAGCCCAATAACTTGTGCTTGGCTACCAGATCTTCCAGAAAGGCACCAAATCTCGATGTGAAGACCTCAATTCACCACTTGATAGTCTGTTCCAGTGGTTAATCACCCTCACTGTTAAGAACGCGTGCCTCATTCTAATTTCAGTTCTTCTGGCTTCAGATCCCAGTCACTGGTTCTTGCTCTCCCTTTTCCCTCTACATTTAAAGAACTTTTTATAGCCACTATTTTCTCCCCTTGAAGGTACAGCAGAACCCCATTTATCTGATCTAATAGGGATTGGGGCCAGATCAATTAATCAAAAATTCGGATAATCCGGAGAATGGGACAGTGTGAGGCTGCAGTTCCATCTAATGGCTACAGGATAGATCGTCCGCTTCTGGACCTGTGTGTGCTGGCTGTTCAGTTAATATGGAGAGCCAGATAATGGAGGGTCGGATAAACAGGGTGTTACGGCTTCGGTCACAGAGACCCCCTTGGGACTGTTACCTGACGTGCTGGAATTATCTCTGAGCCTGTTTTCTCTGCCAGCTTGGGACTCCAGAACCCTGCCTTGTTGAGCCAGACATGCTAGCCTCCTGCAACACAGACCCAAGTCTGGTCCATGCCCCCAAAGCTGCAGACTTTAACCAAAAACTGCTCAGCAGGTCACCTATCTCCAACACCCAGACACCCAGTTCCCAATGGGGTCCAAATCCCAAATAAATCCATTTAACTCTGTATAAAGCTTATACAGGATAAACTCATAAATTGTCCGCCATCTATAACACTGATAGAGAGATATGCACAGCTGTTTTCTCCCCCAGGTATTAATCACTTACTCTGGGTTAATTAATAAACAAAAGTGATTTTTTTAAGTATAAAAAGTAGGATTTAAGTGGTTTCAAGTAATAACAGACAGAACAAAGTAAGTCACCAAGAAAAATAACACAAAAACACGCAAGTCTAAGCCTAAGGGGGGAGGTATAGCTCAGTGGTTTGAGCATTGGCCTGCTAAACCCAGGGTTGTGAGTTCAATCCTTGAGGGGACCATTTAGGGATCTGGAGCAAAAATCAGTACTTGGCCCTGCTAGTGAAGGCAGGGGGCTGGACTCAATGACCTTTCAAGGTCCCTTCCAGCTCTATGAGGTAGGTATATCTCCTTATATTATATTATTTATTATTAATACATTAAGAAACTGTTTACAGGTAAAATCTCACCCTCAGAGATGTTCCAATAAGCTTCTTTCACAGACTAGACTCCTTCCTAGTCTGGGCCCAATCCTTTCCCCGGTACAGTCCTTGTTAGCAGACATCTTAGGTGGAAACAAGGGGTTTTCTCATGACTGGCCATCCCCTTTGTTCTGTTCCACCCCCTTTTATAGCTTTGGCACAAGGTGAGAATCTTTTGGCTCTCTGGGGCCCCACTCCTCCTTCTAAATGGAAAAGTAGCAGATTTAAGATGGATTCCAGTTTCAGGTGACATGATTACATGTCTTGTGAGACCCCAGCCTCCATTCTTCCTGGGTTAGCCCACACGTACACAGGAAGGTTTGTAAGTAAACAGAGCCATTTACAACCAATTGTCCTAGTCAATGGGAGCCATCAAGATTCTAAACCACCATAATGGCCCACACTTTGCATAATTACAATAGGACCTCAGAGTTATACTTCATATTTCTAGCTTCAGATACAAGAATGATACATACATACAAATAGGAGGAATATATTCAGTAGGTTATAACCTTTATTATGATACTTTACAAGAGACCTTATGCATAAAGCACATTCCAGTTACATTATATTCACACTCATAAGCATATTTCCATAAAACATATGGAGTGCAACGTCACACAGGGTTAGGGTGACCAGACAGCAAGTGTGAAAAATCAGGACAGGGAGTGAGGGGTAATAGGAGCCTATATAAGAAAAAGACCCAAAAATCGGGACTGTCCCTATAAAATCGGGACATCTGGTCACCCTACACAGGGTTCTACTGTGCTTATTCCTTGTAATCAAGTCACCTCTCAGGCTTCATTTTGAAAAGCAAAACAGAGTGAGCTGTTTAAGGCTCTCGCTGTGAGGCATTTTCTTCAGCCATTGAATCGTTTTTGAGTCTTCTCCAATTTTTCCAACATCCTTTTAAAAATGTGGCCACCAGACCTGGACACAGTATTCCAGTGCCAGTCTCACCAATGCCTTACACAGCAGCAAAATCATTCCCCTACTCCTATTCACTGCTCCCCTGTTTGTGTACTGGAGGACCACACAAGACCTTTATGCCACCGAGTCACATTGGGAGTTTGTGTAGAATGGTTTGTCCATCCTTTTCACGCTAACTGCTTTCCAAGGTACAGTCTCCCACTCTGTAGCTATGGTCTAACATCACCCAAAGAACCTTAATTCTGCCCCTACAGGGCTAAACCTCCATTCCTCCAGCAAAGGACATTTTCCCCACTCTAGTACTTCTGTTGATGTAGGAAACATCTCCACTACAGCTCTGCAGTGCAAGCTGCAAAGCCGTAACTGTGCCACTGTAGCACTTTTAGTATAGACGTACCCTAAGAGACTGTCAATGAGGGTTATTTAAAAGATCTTGCTGATGTCTACAGCATGACATAACCTGAGATATTGAAAAGATATTCACATCCAAATAGCATTTTCAGAACAGGATGAGCCCTTATTCTTCTAATTATTTGTACTACAGTAGCCTATAGCGGCCCCAAGTAAGACAGGGCACAGTTATGCTAGGGGCTGTACATACACATGAAGTGGGAGGCAGCCCCTGTCTCAAAGAGCTCACACTCTAAACAGGCAAAGGGTGGGAGAAAGGGGGAGTTCTTATCCATATTTTACAGCTGGGGAGCTCGGCTGCTGCGCATCCCCTCTGCCCTTTCAGCCCCTCACTGAGCCAGTACCCACTCTTCCCCCAACCAGTGCCACTGGCCAACCAAAGCCATAGGTGTGAGGACTGAGAGAAGGGCTTGCTCTCAGCAGCCCCCCAGCACTCCCTGCAGCTGAGGAGCAGCAGCCCAGCATGGAGAGAATCCAGCCTAGCACTGCCACAGGGCAAACAGTAACCAAGGAAGGCAGAGTCCACCAGCAGGCTGGACCAGAAGCCCCAGTGGGGCATTCACTCCTCGGAGGGGGGGGAACCATGTTTCCACTATCACCATCTTTTTGTGGTCTCCACCAAGAAGGGCCCCTTCAATTCCAAGGTAATATGTAATGGGTGAAATTTACCCCTTCTGTCCTGGCTGGGTGTTTAGACTGTCCATCATGGCGGCACCTGCCCCTCACCACTGCGTCTGAGATCAGAAGTGGGTGAAGTGATTCCAGTGTGCAGTTTATGGGTAGCCTCAGGGCTGTTGCTCGATGCTCAGGTAGCAGAGCAGTTAGGTACACGTCCTTTCACTTGCACTTGGTGAGGTGAGTGTGCCTGGTTAACATGCAGGGACCTTGTTACACTAACCCATGCCTGTTATCTCAAGACCAGACTAATGTAATGTGCTGAACAAAGCAAGGGCTGACACTCATCTCAACGGCATTTCTGTATCTGTCTGTCTGATAGCTCTTGAACGCTGCAGCCAATAGATTCCAACATTTCAGGGAATGGTTCCAGGCTTCAATGAGCAGAAGTCTACTGATTTGGGTGAAAACTGGAAAAAAGGAAAGGGCTACACTGGGGACACACAAAGCCCCTGGACATCTGATTGGCAAAGACAACAGCTTCAGCCACCTCTGTAATTCTCCACAGGGCAAAGTACCAGTGGAGGGCAGCTATTAGCATCTTCCAGCATAACACCCCTCAGCTCAGCTCTGCTGATCCTTCCAACGCAGATTTCAGATGCTGACACCCTGAAAGAAAAGAAAGGAACAAAGAAGGAGAAAGGAAAAAGAAGTAAGAATGGTGGAGGGAAGAGGAATGGGAAGGCCTGGATGGAAGAGGGCAGTTGGGGTGCACACAGAGACCCTGGCATGGGAGACAGAAAGGCAGACAATGGTCTGGGGAAATGGGGGAAGGGGGCACAGAGAGCCCCAGCCATGGTTGAGAAGGGTAAAATGGGGGGTACACAGAACCTCTGGAGGAGAAAGGAATAGGGGACCCTGGATGGTGGGGGAAAGTGCCATGGGGAAAATAGGGGAAGGGGGAGAATGAGGGGGCACCCAAAATCTGTGGCTTGGGGAGCGATTGAAAAACCATGGTGGGGGGGAAGGGGCAATGGGAGATACAGAGAGCCTCTTGCATGAGGGAGAGGGCGGGGGTTTTCAGGGAGTCCTTGAAATAGAGGGGGATGGAAGAAAGGCACATGGGGAGCTGGGAGGTGGTGATGGTGGGGGACCAGAGGAATTCCAGGAGCCCTTGGTGAGTGTCGTACATTCAGCCAAAGAAGGAACAAAATTTGTGACCCTGTAGTGTACTGGAGCTACACCTTGAAATCACCCAGAGTCTGAAGCTGGTGTCAAATGCACTAGCCTGATAAATGGGAGAATCTTGATGCTGAGAGCATATTGCACCAGCGCTCCAGGATCAGACTAGTTGTAGTATTTTACTGACTGGTTGTGATGTTATTAGTGTAATATAATATCACATTGAAAGGTGACACAGGGCCAGAAAGAGTTAATTAACTCACAGACTGACCTGACCCATGGCCAACTTTAAAGACTTGTTAGGAAGATATGTAAATGAACAGAGCTTTGAAATGCAAGCCTGCATTGTTAGAGATAGAAGGGTAGATGTTTGCTCAGGTCTTGTGATGTAAGCAAACAAATCTTGTCTATTGCTAGAGCTTTGATTCAAAGATCAAAAAAGGAATATTAACATTTATGATGTAACTTGGGTGAAATAGTATTATTGTCTATATGTCTCTTTGAAGGTTGTGATAAACTGTATATGAACTGTTGAATGGATAAATTACACTATGCTAATTGCCAGGATGTTTGGGAGACAGAAAAATTAAGCTTATTCTCTAAGGCCAAGAGGCTGCTGGAAAATGTATAAAAACCCTGGGACACCATCCTGTTTTATCTCAGATCTGCTTTGGGTTTCAAGAGGGGGAAACCTTAAGTCACAAGAATTGAAATACCCGGTCACTGACTGGAGTCACCCTGAATATGGACATTGGACTATAACCTATGGACTATTTCTAAAAGGACTTTTGGCAACTACAAACTCATCTCTGCTATGTATGTAAACCTCAAGAATTGGATTCAAGTCTGTATGTGTATTGATCTTTTAACCAACACACTCTCTCTTTTCTTTATTAAATAAATTTTAGTTAAGTTAATAAGAATTGGCTATAGCGTGTATTTTGGGTAAGATCTAAGTTATCATTTGACCTGGGTCTGGGGCTTGGTCCTTTGGGATCAGGAGAACCTTTTCTTTTATAAGATGAGATACGATTTTCAGTAATCATCATCATATCTGACATGTGTGTCTGAATGGAGGCCTGAGGCTGGGTACTTTAAGGGAACTGTGTTATTTGGACTTCTAAGTAACCTGTATGGTAATATAGAAGCTGTTTTGTGCTGGCTTGGTAAATCTAAGTATTGGAATATCCACCAGCTTTTGGGGTTTGTCTGCCCCGTTCTGTTTGCAGTTCACCCTGATTGAGTAACCTCAGCTAGCTCCCACAGGCAGCATTGTCACAGTGGCATCAGGATAAACCCTTTGTTATGAACAGAACTAGGTACAGAAATAAGGTAGCGAAACTTCCCACTGTTCTCTGTAGCTGCAGCCTTCCCTGCCCATGGCTGCTCTGTTTCTGGCCCAGCAGGAGACGTGTCACAGGAAAGCAGAGACAGCAGCTAGAGGGCAAAGGGAGCGTGGCACCTGTACACTTCGTGGAGGAATTACTCTACAGCACAGCAGCTGTCTGCACGAGAGCTTCCAGATGGAATTCAAGGGGCCGGTTTTGGCATCTAAAGGCCTAACTGGTCTGAGCCCTGGTTACCCAAGAGACCTTCCTCCCTCCCTGATTATTCACCTGCAGCTTAGATCAATGGAGGCTGTCAGCCTGAAGTGCCCTTGCTATAAACCAGATGGCAGTGCTGACAAGGGCCTTCTCCAGGGATGAAAGTAACTTAAAGGACTTACAGGTATTCCGGAGTCCTTAGGAGGGGGAGGGGCCTCTACCAGAAGAGGCATGGCCTTTAAATCCCCAGGCGCTTTAAATCAGGATTTAAAGGGCCCGAGGCTGGGGCTGTGGTAGCAGCAGCTGGGAGCCCTGGGCCCTTTAAATCACCCCCAGAGCTACCAGCTGCAGAGGCAGCTGGGAGCCCCGGGGGCCCAGCTGCCGCTACTGCAGCGGAGCCCCGGACACTTTAAATCATCATCGGAGGGGGCTCCCGGCTGCCGCTGCCACCCCAGGGCCCTGGCCTTTGGAGGAGCTTTAAAGGGCCCGGGGCACCGCTGCAGTAGCAGCTGCCGGGAGCCCCTGGACCTCTAAATCACCACCAGAGCCCCGCCGCCGCTACCCCAGGGCTCCAGCAGCGGGGCTCGGGTAGCGATTTAAAGGGCCCCGGAGGGTAGCGGCAGAGGGAGCCCCTGGCCCTTTAAATCGCCGCCGGAGCCCCGCCGCCGCTACCCCAGGGCTCCGGAAGGCTCCGGGGACGATTTAAAGGGCCCAGGGCGGTAGCAGCTACCAGAGCTCCGGACCCTTTAAATCGTCCCCAGAGCCCTGCTGCTGGAACTCTGGGGAGGCGGCAGCAGGTCTCGGGCAGCTATTTTAAGGGCCGGGGCGGTAGCGGCTGCCACAGCCCCAGGCCCTTGAAATCGCCACCCGAGCACCACCGCCGCTTCCCCAGGGGTCCGGCAGCAGGGCTCTGGCAGCAATTTAAAGGGCCCAGGGCTCCAGCCGCTGCTGGGTATCGGCTTACTTTCACCTCTGGCCTTCTCGGTGCAGCTTTTAATGTCCCAAATGAAAGGGCTTCCGTCCCTTCCCTCGGGAGACAATTCCGCCATCTGTAGAACTCGCTTTTTTAGAATTGTTGTGTGAGATTCAGCCAAAATGTCTATGTTTTACTGGGCTGTATCTCTTCTCATGGCTCCTAGTTACACCCTGAGCTCTCAGGAGCTGCTCTCCCTCCTTGCTAGTTAAACCCTGCAGTTATCTGCCATGGCTTTCACAGTCCAGTTAGCTGAGTTACACCTATCTAGTGATTTTAATCTCTCCTCCTGTATCAATTCCTCCAGCCCCTTCTCTGTTTAGTCTTCTCCCCTCTGAATTGCTGTTGGTTTGGTGATATCTTTCTGGCACCGAAATGCCTCTGCTGGTGGGCAGTGATCTAATTGTGGTCTCACAGAGCCTTCTAGAATTCCCTCTTTGCTAATTCATAAGGTCTGTGTGCACACAACCCAAAATTAAATTGGCTTTATGGCCTCCAAAACCAATTTGTTTCACATAGAAGGTGCTCTGACATTACAGCAATACGTGGCAGTGCAAAATCCTAAAACAAAGAGATTGCCGTAGCCAGAGTAACCAAACCTCTTATTGATGAGTAGAACCCAAAACACCATTGTTGATTTCTGCAGGTGGAGAGCTGCCTGTTCACACCAGGCTCACAAAGAATGGGGGCTACAAGCTGACTCTCCCTGAGCTGCTCTGGTTTGCAGGGATGGGCATTTCCTCCTTGAAGTCACACCAAACTCCAGAGGCCAAATCACCCCTATGAAGACCTGCCACAGTAAAATGGACACCTGTCGCTTCATCGGTGCTGATTCTCCCTTTGAAGACAGGATGACAGGAACAGACCCTGTATCTCTAGGTCTCTGACACCGCTGTGCTGGGAACTGCAGGGACACTTCAGAAACAGCACAGAGTACGTCCCTCCTGGATGAGCGAGGTGCTAAAGAAGCACTCAAGGAAGACAAGGCTGTTGCAGAGAAGCTAAAGGAATTCTTTGAACCGATCTTCACTGCAGACAATGTGAGGGAGATTCCCACACCCGAGCCATTATTTTTAGATGACAAATCTGAGGAACTGCCCCATATTGAGGTGCCATTAGAGGAGGTTTTGGAACAAATTGATAGATTACACAGTAATAAGTCACCCACCACAGGTGGTATTCCCCCAAGAGTTTTGAAGGAGCTCAAATATGAAATTGCAGAACTGCCAACTGTGGTATGTAACCTGTCACTTAAATCAGCCTCTTTACCAGATGACTGGGGGACAGCTAATGTCACACTGATTTTTTTAAAAAGGCTCTAGAGGCAATCCTGGCAATTACAGGCCAGTAAGCCTAACTTCCATTTTTTTACTATAGTTTCAACCATAGTTTCAACCTGGCATTGAATTATCAGGCACCTAGATGAACACAACATGGCTTTTGTAAAGGGAAATCAATGCCTCACCAATCTATTAGAATTCTCTCAGGGGATTTACAAACTTGTGGACAAGGGTGATCAGAAAACCTTTGACAAGGTCCCTCACCAAAGGTTCTTAAGCAAAGTAACCAGTCCTGGGATAAGCGCGAAGGTCTTCTCATGGATTAGTAACTAGCTTTAAAGAAGGGAACAAAAGGGGAGGAAGAATTGGTCAGTTTTCACAATGGAGAGAGGTAAATAGCAGGTCCACCAAGGATCTGTCCTGGGACCATTTCTGTTCAACATATTCATAAATGATCTGGAAAACGGGTAAACAGAGACAATACAAAATTACTCATGTTGTAGTGAATTAATTATTAATTGCTGGGAGTGCTCAAGCAATCCCTTTACTCAATTTCTGAATTGGGTAAAGGGATTGCTTGAGCATTCTCAGCCACTAAAGAAGGATCCTCCCTCCAAAAAAAAAAAATGTATAAAGAATCTACAACTTCTCAAATAACTATTTAAAATAAAGACTTTCTAATAATTATTGAAATTTAAAAGACTGTGTCATGGAGCACGTCACTCACCGCGCTCTGGCGCCTCTTTCTGGTCTCTTTGGGGATTAACTGTGAGGCCAATGTCCTTGTCAGTAGTCCGCGCACCGTCACTGCCTCTGCTTGCAGCCCCTCTTACCACCTCAGGAACTACGGCATCCTCTTCATGGCTCGGCTCTCCAGCCGTGTCACTATCTGTCTCCCCGTCTTCTGGGGTTATGGCTTCATAGTCCAGCACTCTTGAATTCTCAGCCACTTCCCCAGTGGCTAATGTGAGGAGCCAGGGTCCACCCACTACTCCAGGCCCCAGCCCAGGGACCCTACAAATGGCAGCCTCCTCCTGCAGCCCTCTACTTAGGTCCACTGCTGCCACAAATCCCTGGGCCGCTTCCCCAGGGCCTCAGTACCAGCTTCGCCCTCACCTCAGGGCCTGTCTGCTCAGCCTTGGCAGGCAGCCAGGAGTTCTCCCCTGCCCCTGGGATCTGTACTGGCCGCTGAACTGCCCCTGGTGCTGCAATTGCTTCAGCCCAGCAGGAACTCAGTTCTCACACCTTGGGCTCCCTGCAGTGACTGAACTGCTCTTCTCTGCAGCCTTCTTTTATATTGGCCTGCTGGCCCTGATTGGCTGCTGTTCTCTGATTGGCCACTCTCAGCAGAGCTGCCCTAGGCCCCTTTTAACCTCTCTTTGGCCAGTGTGGGGCTGACACCCCATCGCAGAGTGTTTTGTGTACTATAAACTTTAACTGTAAAGAACAGGATGGACTTTTTGAAAACAGACTGATTTCTGATAGAATTCTAATAAAATTGACGGAATAGCACAGAAAATGGGCTGAATAAAAAGAAGAGTTAAAACTCTAAACTTAAAGAGGTTCTGAGAAGCTCCTGCCAAAATGACAAAGAAATATATTTTTAGAGAAAGAATTGCAACTCTAATGCACATATGCCTTAACAAACTATGTATGTCATAAGATGAAGAGACTCCTAAAGAAAACCCGGGAAGGTACTGAGCCAATGAATGGGTGACAGCAACCAACTCTGAATCTAATCAAGCTTGGAAGAGGTGTGTTTTCCTGTAATTGAATGAAAATAAGAAGAAGAGCATGAGAAGTAAGCATCTCCCAACCCCCCACGCACATCCTCTCTGCTCCCTGGCTTACCCAGAAAGTACTTCACAACTCTTTTGAAAGACCTACCTCTAATTCCACGCCAGAGATTCGGGCCTGGTCTCTATGAAAGGAGCATCCATGTGGCCTGCCCAACAGTCTCAGCGTGGACCTTGCCCATCTACTGACCAGAAACTGGCTCTGCTCCAGCCTGCTCCACTGTCTCGGTGTGGACCTTGCCCACAAGCTGGCTGGAAGCTGAGTTTCTGTGGCCTGCTGCCCGAGCCTGCCATTTCTGAGGGAAGTGTGGAGCAGAGGTGCAGTAATATAATCATAGAATATTAGGATTGGAAGAGACCTCAGGAGGTCATCTAGTCCAACCCACTGCTCAAAGCAGGACCAACACCAACTAAATCATCCCAGCCAAGGCTTTGTCAAGCCGGGCCTTAAAAACCTCTAAGGATGGAGATTCCACCATCTCCCTAGGTAACCCATTCCAGTGCTTCACCACCCTCCTAGTGAAATATTGTTTCCTAATATCCAACCTAGACCTCCCCCACTGCAACTTGAGACCATCGCTTCTTGTTCTGTCATCTGCCACCACTGAGAACAGCCTAGCTCCATCCTCTTTGGAACCCCCCTTCAGATAGTTGGAGGCTGCTATCAAATCCTCCCTCACTCTTCTCTTCTGCAGACTAAATAACCCCAGTTCCCTCAGCCTCTCCTCGTAAGTCATGTGCCCCAGCCCCCTAATCATTTTTGTTGCCCTCTGCTGGACTCTCTCCAATTTGTCCACATCCCTTCTGTAGTGGGGGGACCAAAACTGGATGCAGTACTCCAGGTATTCTGTCCTACAGACATGCTTCAGAAAGCCAAAATAGATGGGATTTAGTTTTTGCTTTTTTAATTTAGCAGTTTTGAGGAGAAAATCTTCTAAGTCAATGAAGTCACTAAAAGAAATTTAATTAAAACTCTGCCATCAGTTGGCCAGGAGACAGGGAACTCCCCACTGGCCATTTAGGGAATCTGGGGCAAAAATCTGTCTGGGGATTGGTCCTGCTTTGAGCAGGGGGTTGGACTAGATGACCTCCTGAGGTCCCTTCCAGCCCTGACATTCTATGATTCTCTGTCCTGGGGAATCTTGAGTAGGAGTAGAAACTGTAGTCAGGGCCGGCTCCAGGGTTTTTGCCGCCCCAAACGGCGCAAAAAAAAAAAAAAAAAAAAAGCCGCGATCGCGATCTGCGGCGGCAATTCGGCAGGAGGTCCTTGGCTCCGAGCGGGAGTGAGGGACCGTCCGCCGAATTGCCGCTGAATACTTGGACCTGCCGCCCCTCTCCGGAGTGGCTGCCCCAAGCACCTGCTTGGCAAGCTGGTGCCTGGAGCCGGCCCTGACTGTAGTTTAGCTCTGTATCTGGCACTGGTCCGACCGCTGCTGCAATACCATATCTAATTCTGGTGCCTACAATTCAAGAAGGATGTTAATAAATTGGAGGGGGTTCAGAGAAGATTTGCAAGAATGATTAAAGGATTGGAAAACATGCCTTATACTTATAGTCTCAAGGAGCTCATCAATTTAGCTTAACAAAGAGAAGGGTAAGGGGTGACTTGATCCCAGTCTATAAGTACCTACCTGGGAAACAAATATTTAATAATGGGCTCTTCAGTCTAGCGGGGAAAGGTGTAACACAATCCAATGGCTGGAAATTGAAGATACGCAAACTCAGACTAGAAATAAGGTGTACATATTTAATTGGTAAGAGTAATTAACAAGTGGAACAACTTACCAAGTGTCATGGTGGATTCTCCATCACTAGCAATTTTTAAATCTAAATGGGATATTTTTCTAGAAGCTCTGCTCTAGGAATTATTTTGGGGAAAGTTCTCTGGCCTGTGTTATGCAGGAAGTCAGACGAGAATCACAATGGTCCCTTCTGGCCTTGGAATCTATGAATCTGTGACATGGGGGTGGGGGGCTGAGAAACAGTGAATAATTCAGGGGGCTTACTTCAGGCGGCTTCCCGCCTGTCCAGGCTTCGCGCTGCACCGTGGAAGCAGCCAGCAGGCTTGGCTCCTACGCAGGAGGCCAAGAAGCTCCATGCGCTGCTCTCGCCCTCAGGCACTGCCCCCCCAGCTCTCATTGGCTGTGGAGCCCTGTGGCCCCCCCACGTAGGATCCAGATCTGCTGGCCACTTCCAGGGCACAATGCGATGCCAGGACAGGTAGGGACTAACCTGCCTTAGCCCTGCCGTTAAAAATCCACTCGGCAGTGCTTACCAGAGCCACCACGGTCCCTTTTCGACCGCGCATTCCTTTTGAAAACCTGACACCTGGCAACCCTACTCCCTGTAGCCTCTTTGTGCTCTCCCTTTCTGACTTTATACTCCTAGCCCAGCTCCTCTCCCAGCTGGGCTTCATCTGGAATTAGGCCCTATCACTTCCTGGTTCCCCTCCAGGTGCAGCATCTAACGCTAATAGGCCTCTCCTGGTCCATAGAGCCCTGCTCAGAATTTGTGTGGGGTGGCCACCCCATGACGCCACAGTTAGAGCTGGTTGGAAATTTTCTAACAGAACATTATTCTAACAGAAAATGCCAATTAACCAACAGTGAAACATTTCACAGGAACATGTCAATTGTGGCATCTCTGCTAGTTCCCTGCCAGCTCGCCCGCCCACCTGGCTCCTCAGCAACCTGACTGGCAAGCTGGCAGGGCTCCTGGGATCCCAGGCTCCTTAGTAGCCTGGGCTCCCAGTATCCCTGGCTCCTCAGAAGCCCACCTGGCAAGGAGCTTGGCAGCCAGGGTTTCCAGCTCCTTGTTAGTCCACTTGGAGGATTGCTGCAGGGCCAGGGCTCCTAGGGTCATGGCTCCACGGAAACCAGGCTCCCAAATTCCCTGTCTCTTCAGCTTCTCCTGAGACAGGAACACGCATCCTGGAGATGAATGCATGGCTGAGCAGATGGTGTTGACAGGAGGGCTTTGGCTTCCTCACCAATGGGATGCTGGCTGGGAAGAAGATCTGCTGGGAAAAAACAGGTTCCTGTTGACCAAGAAGGGGAAGGGCATCTTTAGACACCGACTCACTAATCTCTAGTGAGGAGGGCTTTATACTGGGTTCAAAGGGGGCAGGTGACAAAACCCACAGGTAGGTATTAAAAAGGCAACCTTAACGGAGGACTAGATGCTGGGGTGTGGGGGGTTACAATAGGGTGATAGGAACAACAAGAGGGGAAATAGTGGGGGAGTCCGCTCAATATCTTTGGTGTCTACACACAAATGCCCGGAAAACTGGGAATGAAAGGAAGAACTGGAAGTGTTAGTACAAAAACTAAGTAATGATTTAATTGGCATCACTGAGACTTGGTGGGATAAATCTCATGACAGGAACATTGGTGTAGAGGGGTGTGGCTTGTCCAGGAAGGACAGGCAGGGAACAAAGGAGGAGGGGTTGCATTACACACCCAGAATACACACCCTTGTTCTGAGGTCCTGCAGGAGGTGGGAGGCAGCAGAAAATGCCAATTCATGGAAAGTGAAGCATTTCACAGGAACATGTTGATTTCCACATATCTGCCTGGTGAGCTGCCAGGAAACAGGCTTCCTGGAATTCAAGTGCTAGGATCCCTTGGTCTGTAACCCAGGTCTGCTGACTGCTGGGCGGCTTCTGTGTCCACACCGCCACCCACAGCAGCCTTCACAGGAATGTGTTGATTTCAATGTACCTGCCTGGTTATCTGCTGGGGATCGGGGCTTTCTGGGCTCCCAGATTCCTCTGTAGCCTGGGCCCCCAGTATTGCTGGCTCCTCAGCAGCCCACCTGGCAGGAAGTTGGGCGTCAAGGCTGTGAGCTCATCAGCAATAATTCTGGCAGGCTGTGCACAGCCAGGGCTTCCAGGGCTTCCGGACTCTTCTTTTGTTTTGGAAACACCCAAACATGCCTATTGCAGGAATGTCATGGTGTTTCCAAAACAAAATATTGTGTCATTTCACTTCCAGCAACGTTGCTGAGCTTTTGGCTTCTTGTCTCAATTCAAGATGAAAACATTTCCCAAAACCTTGAACTTTTTCCCAGAAGTGAAATTCACTTTCCTGGCCAGCTCTAGTGACAGTTAATTTAATGCTGTGGCTCCACTATATCATAAACAAAGTTAATAATGCTACAGCAGTGGATCTACAGCTCTTCTCTAGTAAAATAAGCTTCATTATAGAGTTGTAGATATTAGAATGTTTATAACATTCAGCCAAGAAGAGTCTCTTATTGTGAAAAAATGAAAGACCAGGAGCAATTAAGATTGTATTACAATAATACAATGCCACATGCCAATAGTCAAAGAGGCTTCAGGACCCCTGCTTTCTTTTTTAAACTTCCAACTTATGTGCAAGCATGCACATATGCGGGTGCACAGCCCACTCCTTCTGGGAACCAGCAAACCCCCGGAGGAAATAAGAACACCCCAGACTCTCACTGACAGCAGGAATTAGCCAGAGTAGGGGAATGGGCAGACTCAGATTTTAAGGGAAGAAGGATCTCTGAAGTCCCGCCTCCTAACTGTTGCTCCCACTGTCTGGGGGACCGTGCTTCACCAGTGCGACGTGTCACACATGGAGCTGCACTAACCTGGGAACTAGGAGGAGGCGGGGGATCATTCATGACCCAAAGCAGAGAGGAGGGTTGGGTTTCAAGGCGGGATTTACTGGAGCAGAGAAGCAGGTACAGGGGCAGCAGAGAGGCTGGCATGATGCCAAGAGATGGGAAGAGGCGAGGAAAAGAGGAGGAGGGCAAAGGACAAGGAACCACATAGGAGGGGATGTTCTAACCTATCTCCTAATGATGATGTATATACCAGGTTCCGTGGTGTAAGAACCTCTAAGCACGGGGTAACTTAACAGGCTGATGATACATGATCAGACATTTTCTCTTGCTTTCTCAAAAACTCATAGACTCAAAGGTCAGAATGGACCATTGTGATCATCTAGTCTGACCTCCTGCACATTGCAGGCCACAAAGCCTCCCCCACCCACTCCTGTAATAGAACCCTAACCAGTGATGAGCTGCCAAAATCTTAACAACTGGTTTCCTACCGGGTCTTCGGCGGCACTTCGGCAGCGGGTCCTTCACTCGCTCCAGGTCTTCGGCGGCACTTCGAGTGAAGGACCCGCTGCCAAAGTGCCGCCGAAGACTCGGAGCGCTGCCCGGTGAGTACAAGCCCCATGTGTTTTTTTACGTGGTTTTTTTTTTAAGTCATCCCTGCTGGGGCCCCGTCGAAACTGTTCGAATCGGGCCCCACACTTCCTAAAGCTGGCCCTGCACATCGGGGTTGCAAAATTGTATCGGGGGCCGGGTAGGGAAGGCTATGCCTCCCAAAACAGCCTGTCCCCCCCCCCCCCCCCCCCCCCCCCCCCCCCCCCCCCCCCCCCCCCCGTTCCCCGTCCCCTGACTGCCCCCTCCAACCTCTCCCTGCCCCTTATCCAACCCCTCCTCCCAGCCCCGTCCCGGCCCCCTTACCATGCTGTTCAGGGCAGCATGTATGGATGCCGCATGGCACGCTGAAGCTTGCAGCCCCACCCCCTTACCATGCCACTTAAAGCGGCAGGAGCTGCAGAGCTGCCCAGGAGCGGTCCAGAGCGCTGACGCCGGCGGTGCGGCACGCTGAGGCTCTGCGAGAGGGGGGAAGGTGGGGGAGGGGCCAGGGGAGCCTCCCTAGCCGGGAGCTCAGACGGGCTGGACAGGACGGTCCTGTGGGCCGGAAGTGGCCCACGGGCCGGAGTTTGCCCACCCCTTTAACAACCAGTTCTAAACCGGCTTCTAAATTTAACAACCAGTTCGCGTGAACTGGCTCCAGCTCACCACTGCCCCTAACCACTGGCTGAGTTACTGAAGTCCTCAAATCATGATCTAAAGACTTTGAATTCGACCAAATCTTCCATTTATACCAGTTTAAACCTGCAAGTGACCCATGTCCCGTGCTGCAGAGGAAAGCAAAAAAAACCCCATGGTCTCTACCAATCTGACCCAGGGGGGAAATTTCTTCCCGAATCCAAATATGGCGATCAGTTAGACCCTGAGCATGTGGGCAAGACCCAGCAGCCAGACACATGGGAAAGAATTCTCTGTAGTAACTCAGAGCCCTCCCCAGCTACTGTCACGTCACTGTCTGTTGGAGATATTTGCTGCTAGCAGTCACAAATCGGCTACATGCCATTGTAGCAGTCCCATCGTACCATCCCCGCCATAAATGTATCAAGCTCGGTCTTGAAGCCAGTTAGATTTTTTGCCCCCACTGCTCCCCTTGGAAGGCTGTTCCAGAACTTCACTCCTCTGAGTGTTAAAAATCTTTGTCTACTTTCAAGCCTAAATTTGTTGATGGCCAGTTTCTATGCATTTGTTCCTGTGTCCACACTGCTGCTTAACTTAAGTAAATCCTCTCCCTCCCTGGTATCTATGCCTCTGATGTATTTATAGAGAGCAATCATATCTCCTCTCAGCCTTCTTTTAGTTAGGCTAAACAAGCCAATCTCTTTGAGTCACCTCTCATAAAGTAACAAGGAGTCCGGTGGCACCTTAAAGACTAACAGATTTATTTGGGCATAAGCTTTCGTGGGTAAAAACACTCACTTCTTCAGATGCATGGAGTGAAACTTACAGATGCAGGCATTATATAATGACCATAAAGTAGGTTGTCATAACGTAGGTTTTCCATTCCTCTGATTGTCCTAATAGCCTTTCTCTGCGCCTGTTCCAATTTGAATTCATCTTTCTTAAATATGGGAGACCAAAACTGCAGACAGTATTCCAGAGGAGATCTCACCGGTGCTTTGTATAATTGCACTAATACTTCCCTCCCTCTACTGGAAATACCTTGCCTGATGCATCCTAGGATTGCTTTTGCTTTCTACATGGCCACACCACACTGACGGTTCATAGTCATCCTGTGATCAACCAATACACCCAGGTCTTTCTCCTCTTCTGTCACTTCTGACTTATAAATCCCTAGCTTAGTCCCTAAATTCATGACCTAGCACATTGCACCATTACATTTCATCCTGTTTCTATTACTTCCGTTTTCAAGTCATCCAAATCTTCTTGTATGATATTCCAGTCCTCCTCTGTACCGGCAATACCTCTCAACTTTGTGTCATCTGCAAATTTTATTAGTACACTACCACTTTTTGTGCAAAGGTCATTAATAAAAATCTTAACTAAGATTTGCCCCAAGACTGATCCCTGAGGAACTCCATTAGTAACCTCCCTCCAACCTAGAGTGACCAGATGTTCCGATTTTATAGGGACATCCCTGATATTCGGGGCTTTGTCTTATATAGGCACATGTTTACCTCTCAGCCCTTGATCATTCTACTCCAGCCTGACATTTCACCTTTTGGTATGACCCATTGTCGTCTCCCTTTTAACCAGTTCCTTATCCACTTTCACATCTCATATTAATCCCCGTCTTCTCCAATTAAACTAAAAATTTCCCACATGGAACTGTAGCAAATGCCTTACTGAAATCCAGGTAGATTAGATCTACAGTATTTCCTTTGTCTAAAAAAATAATTTATCTTCTCAAAGAAGGACATCAGGTTTGTATGGCACCATCTGCCTTTGGTAAAACCATGTTGTATTTTATCCCAATTACCATTTAGTCCTTAACTACTTTCTCTTTCAAAACTTATTCCAAGACCTTGCATTCAATTGAGATCAAAGTAATAGGCCTCTAGTTTCCCGAATCACTTTCTTAAAAATGGGTACTATATTAGCAATTCTCCAGTCATAGGGTATGACCCCCACGTTTACAGTTTCATTAAAAATCCTTGCTATTGGGCTTGCAATTTCATGTGCCAGTTCCTTTAATATTCTTGGATAGAGATTATCTGGCCCCCCGATTTAGTCCCATTAAGCTGTTTAAGTTTGACGTTCACCTTGGATGTGGTAATTTCTACTTCCATATCCTCGTTCCCATTAGCTACCCCACCACTACTTAAACTCTTCATTCACCTTATTAATAACTGAGGCAAAGTATTTGTTTAGGTGCTAGGCCATGCCTAGATTATCTTCAGTCTCCACCCCATCCTCAGTGTTCAACGGTTCTGCGTCTTCTTTCCTTGTTTTCTAATTATTTATATTACTATAGAATCTTTTACTATTGGTTTTAATTTCCTTTGGAAGCTACAACTCTGCTTAGCTTTTGGCAGTTATCACTTTATCCCTACACCTTCTGACCTCCAAGAGGTAGCTTTCCTTGCTGATCCATCTTATCTTCCATTCCTTGCAGGCTTTCTGCTTTCTCTTAATCACCTGTTTGAGACGCTTGCTCATCCAGCTTGGTCTGGAGCCCTTCCCTATGAATGTTTTCCCCTTGCTTAGGATGCAGGCTTCAGATAGTTTCTGCAACTTTGACTTAAAGTAACTCCAAGACTTCTCCAAATTCAGATCCTTGAGTTCTTCAGTCCAATCCACTTCCCTAACTAATTCCCTAATTTTTTTAAGTAAGCACTTTTAAAATCAAGGGCCCTAGTTGCAGATCTATTTTTGTTTTTCTGCCCATTTAGTTTAAACTGAATTAGCTCATGATCACTCGAACCAAGGTTGTCCCCTATAACCAGTTCTTCTATGAGGTCCTCACTACTCACCAATACCAAATCTAAAATGGCATTTCATCCTGTTGGTTCAGTAACTACTTGGTGAAGAAATCTGCACCTCCCAACTTGGTCCCAGCCCTGGAACATGTATCATAAAACTACATAAATATGTAAATATATAGAAGTGTTGAGGCGAGTTGGAAAATTAATGAGGAGCAACTTTATTAACACTGTTCTTAGTTTAAATTGCATGAACAAGCAGGGGAGGGAAAACTCTAGTTCAGTCTGAAGCCACAGAAACTCTGCCTATCAAAGTAGGATATCAAGCCAAAAGTATTACATCATCACAATTTATTCTCAGTGGCTGGTCAGAGAACAAGGGCTGGACACTAACTCGTTGTCAATAAAGAAGACTTACAGCTGCCTAAAGAAGTTTCCATAATTGTCAGCTATACCACAAATGAACTGAAAACATACCCAGCTTCTCTTCACACCTGAGCCTGTCTGAGAATACTACACGATTATTGTACATGGCTTTTTGAGTCAATTGTATGGTTAATTTTACATACTAGACATAATTTTGTTAAATGCCAGTTACATAAAAAACTAGTAACTTATCTATTTCAAGACAATGAGTTCATTTCTGGCACTGAGTAAATGAGTCCAGAATCAAAGACAATCAAATTCATGCACAGGTCTGGGGATACTGAAGTAACCTTTATCGAGGAAGAACACAGAACTGGTATGATTTTGGTGCATTTGACACAAAAGTCGTTACTGGAGTTATATCAATGTCTTTGGGGTCAATAAGAGGCTTCAAGTTAAAGTTCTGCAAAATCATTGTGAATAGCAAAAATAGCTCCATCCGAGCCAGACCCTCTCCCACGCAAATCCGCTTCCCTGCAATGAAAAAGGAATTTTGAGTTGATGCTGGAGATCTTTCTTGCAGCACATTTTAAATACGGTTATTATGGAAGCAAAATGTGAGGATTAAAGTTAGACGCACAGAGTGATTCAGGGCAAGTGCATGGAGGATAATGGCTGTCTCTCAGAGTTCAGGAAAGTAAGAAAGTTTACGGGGGTTTAAGAAGCGACTCACAGATCATTTGAAAAATTGAGTTCCTTATATTGCCATTTTAAAGGCAGTTGGGGGTGAAGGGTGGGAAGATATGGGGTTTGAGGAATAGATTATCAATTTCCCAAACGAGCTAAACAGTTTTCTGGGGGAGTGACATTGTGGTGACAGAGTAGAAGGAGAGAAATAACAAAGTAGAGAGGTGTGGGTGTCCTGAATAGCAGAGGAAGAAGGCTGAAAGGCACTGTTAACAGAGTGGCAGAGAGACTCAGTTGCTTGGAGTCAAGTAGAGAAGTTAAGTAGTCCCTGGATGACATCAAAAAGGCTGAGGTATTTAATGCCCCTTCTGCTTCAGTCTTCACTGGGAAGGTGAAAGGTGACCAAATACCCAACACAATTAATATTAACAACAAAGGGAAAGAAACACACTCCAAATTAGGGGGAGAACAGGTTAAAGAATATTTAGATAAGTTAGACATATTCAAGTCAGCAGAGGCCAATGAACTTAAGGAACTAGGTGAAGCAATCTCAGAACTGTTAGCAATTAACTTCGAGAGCTCATGGAGGATGGGTGAGGTCCCAGAAGACTGGAAATGGAAAAACATAGTACCTAGCTTTAACAAGGGGAACAAAGAGGACCTGCGGAATTGTCGACCAGTCAGCCTAGAAAGATACTGGAACAAATTATTATACAATCAATTGGTAAGTACCTAGAAGATAATAGGGTTATGAGGAATAGCCAGCACGGATTTGTCAATAGCAAATCATGCCAAACCATCCTGATTTCCTTCTTTAACAGAGTTACTGGCCTAGAAAACAGAGGGGGAGCAGTAGATGTGATATATCTTGGCTTTTGGCACAGACCCACATGACATTCTCATAAGCAAGCTAGGGAAATGTGGTCTAGATAAATTACTGTAAGGTGGGTTCAGAACTGGTTGAAAAAAATGTACTCAGAGAGTAGCTATCAATGGTTTGCTTTCAGACTGGGAGGGTGTATAAAATGGGGTCCCGGAAGGGCCTTTCCTGTGTTCAGTAGTAGTCAATATTTTGATTAATGACTTGGATAATGGAGTGGAGAGTATGCTTATATTTGCACAATCATAATGCACAACCATAAAATAGAGAATAGCTGGCTAAGCAGTAGAACTGCTGAAAAGGATCCAGGGAGGTTATAGTGGATCACAAATTCAACCATGTGATGCAGTTGCAAAAAACGCTAATAACATTCTGGGGTGTATTAATAGGAGTGTCATATATCCTATATAAGACACAGGTGGTGATTATCCCACTCTGCTCAGCAGTGGTGAGGTCTCAGCTGGAGTACCCTATCCCATTCTGCGATCCACAATTTAGGAAAGATGTGGATAAATTAGAGAGTGTCCTGAGGAGAGCAACAAAAATGATCAAAGGTTTAGAAAACCTGACCGCTGAGAAATGGTTAACAAAACTGGGCCTGTTTAGTTTTGAGAAAGATGATTGAAGGGGGACCTGATAACAGTCTTCAAATATGTGAAGGGCTGTTAGAAAGAGGACAGGGATCAATTGTTCTCCTTGTCCACTGAAGGTAGGACAAGTAATATGCTTAATATGCAGCAAAGGAGATTTAGGTTGCATATTAGCAAAAACTTTCTAACTCTAATGGTAGTTAAAGTCTGGAACAGGCTTCCAAGGGAAGTTGTGAAATCCCCATTGTTGGAAGATTTTAAGAAGAGGCTGGACAAACACCTGTTAGGGATGGTGTAGATTTACGTGATCCTGCATCAGCGCAGGGGGCTGGACTTGATAACGGGTCGAGGTCCTTCCAGCCCTGCATTTCTAGGATCTCTCTCCAGCGAAGAGAGGGGATTGTGTATCTAGTAAAAAAATTCACTTCAGACAATGAGCAGGAAGTAACACTCTTTAAAGACTGATAGATGCTTTGCTAGCATGAGAGACTCTGCTTCATGGACTATCTGAAAACACTCTGCTCTAAACAGTCTGAAAACCGCTAGAAAGTTCAAGGCAAAGCTAGGAGACATTCTGGGACCTAAAATAAAAACAACTTCTTTTACCTGCAGAAAAAGGCATGAAGTAGTCACTCTTCTTAAAGGCATCATTTTTGTCCAAGAAATGTCCTGGGTTAAATTGCTCTGGGTTTGGGAATTCCCTGCTGTCATATAGAACTGACTTCAGTGCAGGGAATATTGTGGTGCCCTGAATTAGCAAATGCAGAAAAAAAAGAGTTAAAGTGGATACTTCCAAAAGAGAGAAGCCCCCAAAATTCATTGAGCTGGACTGTGGGATCCATCTTTGTTTTTCTTCATTTCCTTGCATCCTCTGAACGTCATACTTTCAACCAGAAGCAGAAATATTAAAATTTCATGAGCACAGTTATACCCACTGAACAGCAGTTCACCCTTTGTACTACTCACTGGCAGAGCTAGGATACACTGAGTGACTTTAGGCAAGTCACTTTCGGTCTCAGACCCCTTGTTATTGCATCTGTAAATTGGGGATAGGGATACTATCTCCTCTTCGTAAAGTGCTCTGAGATACAGGAGCTAAATTTAATTACTATTCAGTATATCAGACCTTGCAAAATACCCCTGCAAGTGAGAGAGAAGCTACATCAAAGGAATTATTTTGGAGAAGTTCTATGGCCTATGTTACGCAGGAGGTCAGATTAAATGATCACAATGGTCCCTTTTGGCCTTATATCTCTGTCCACTAGTATCTTTGGAGGATATTAAGCAGAAGCTACTAAAGTAAGACATTTTGAAATCAGCAGGTTCAGATAACTTGCATTCAAGAGTTTTTAAAGAGTTGGCCGAGGAGCTTGCTGTACCATTAATGTTGATTTTCAATAGGTTTTCCAACAGTGAGGAAGTTCTAGAAGACTGGAAGAAAACTAATGCTGTGCCCATTGTAAAAAAGGGTCAATGGGATGACCTGGGTAATCACTGACTTATCAGCCTCACATCGATCCCAGGCAAGACAATGGAACGGATGTTATGGGACTAGATAAATAAAGAACTAAAGGAGGGTAATGTTATTAATGCAAATCAACATGGGGTTATGGAAAATAGATTCTGTCACACTAACTTATTATCCTTCTTTGATTAAATTAGAAGGGTGGTTAATAAGGATAGTAGTGACAACCCAATATACTTAGGCTTCTGTAAGCCATGACTTGGTGTCACATGACATTTTGATTAAAAAACCAGAACAATACAAAATTAATATGGCACAAATTAAATGGATTAAAAACTGGCTAACTGATAGGGCTCAACATTTAATTGTCAATAGGAAATTGTCAGTGAGTGGGTCTGTTTTCAGTGGGATCCCTCAGGGACTGGTTCTTGGCCCTATGCTATTTAATATTTTTATCAATGACTTGAAGGAAAACACAAAATTATCATTGATAAAGTTTGCAGATGACACAAAAATTGGAGGCATGGACATAATGAAGAGGATGGGTCATTGATTTGGAGCAATATAGCTAGCTTGGTAAAATGGGTGCAAGTAAACAATATGTATTTTAATACAGCTAAATGTAAACGTACACATCTGGGAACAAAGAGGGTAGGTCATACTTACAGGATGTGGCCTCTATCCTAGTAGAGTAATGACTCTTCAAAAGATTTGTGGGTTGTGGTGGATAATCAGCTAAACATGAGCTCCTAGTGTAACGCTGTAGCCAAATAAGCTAACACCATCCTGGGATGCAGAGACAGGGCAATCTTGAGTAGGAGTAGCAAGGTTATTTTACCTCTGTATTTGGCACTGGTGAGACCACTGCTGGAATACTGTGTCCAGTTCTGGTGCCCACAATTCAAATGATTAAAGGATTAGAAAACATGCCTTATGGTGATACGCTCAAGGAGGTCAATCTATTTAGTTTAACAAAGAGAAGGTTAAGGGGTCACTTGATTGTAATCTATAACTATCTATATGGGGAACAAATATTTAATAATGGGCTCTTCAGCCTAGCAGAGAGAGGTGTAACATCATCCAGTGGCTGGAAGCTGAAGCTAGACAATTTCATACTAGAAATAAGGTGGAAGTTTTTAACAGTCAGAGTAATTACCCATCGGAACAATTTACCTAGTGACGTGATGGATTCTCCATCACTGACAATTTTTTAAAATCAAGATTGGATGTTTTTTTAAAAGATCTGCTCTTGAACAAGTTCTGTAGCCCGTGTTATATAGGAGGTCAAACTAAACGATCA
>NW_020664753.1:3168836-3202021 GCF_002925995.2 Terrapene triunguis | reverse complement strand
TCTATTTTTCAACATTTAATATACAAAAACCAAGACTTAACTGTATGAGCTTGACTCACTGTTAAAAATGCCTTAATCTTGAAGTGTAGTTTTTGTTTTGTTTCGTATTTGTACTGATTGACTTGCATTCAGTTCAGAACTAAGCAAAGATGAGGAGGACTCCAATACTTTTTGAACTTATTCAGTCATTGCTCATTCGCATTTGCTATGTTGTTTTGTTTTTGAACTAACTGTGCCAAGAAATTTCCCCAGAAACAAAATCCCTTTGGCGTCAAAATAGAAAAATTTTTGCACACACTAGTTTGATATCAAAATCTTAGCTGAGTACCATTGCTAAAGTTATTCCCTATTCCACATCTACGATCTGAAACCCTGTCCTGGAATGAAAGCCCAGCCTGCAGATTGCAAACTGCTGTTCTGCTTCATGCAGAGGCTTGAAAAGATTCAATAATAACTGGTACATTACTGATAAATCAGCAGAAACAGCCACTACTCGCAATCTAGTTGAAGCATTTCTATAGTGAATAACTCAACATTAAAAATAGAAAAAGGTAAAAGAACTCGACACTTCACAGACACATTGAGAACTGACCTTGGGAATAAGGTACTGTTTGAGATGAACATCTCTAGTCACGGCATGTGGCAAATTTAATGGGACAAGATTGATGTATCTCTGGATTTCATGTATCACAGCATCTGTGTAGGGCATCTGGCTTCGATCTGCCATGCAGGGGCTTCGGCTTCGGCCAATCACACGGTCAATCTCTTTGTGAACTTTCTCTGTCATCAGATTAATGAGGTTTAACAATAATGATAAAGAACAGGATTCACAGAGATTTGCCCACCATTCTGTCACACTGTCTGCAAATTGGGATTATAACAAAACTGGTCAGTTTGGTGTTACAGAAGCTACTGACCATGGCAGCTATGACAAAATGCAATACTATAATTCCAACACAGTGATTTTACTCATGCCCAGTTATGATACAAACTAGACATAATGGGATGTTACCACAAATGCATATAACCAACTGCTCAGCAAGAGATTGGTCCTAAAGCTTTCCCTACCAAAGTCAATCATGGTTGTGCAGATGGAGGAAGCTCATGAGGTGGGAATCGCCCTGCACCTGTCTGCTCTGTGCATAGTCTCTAGCACTGGCAGAGCTTTGATTTAGAACCTTACACAATCCTGACACCGACAAACTGACTAAATCTGAAGACACAATGACTTTGCCATTTCACGTGCCTGGAGCGTGAAGGTATCTGTTACTCAGTGCAGTCAGTGACAACAGAGGCTCCCGCGGCATTAATTCCTTCCCCCTGCTTGGGAGCCTCAACACTGATCTGGATTTGAGAGAGGAATTCAATCAGATCGGCCCATTCAGCCTTTGGACCCTTTGCTCAGACTATCAATACGGGGACAAGTAATGCCGGTTGTAATGGTGTTACCTTCTATTTCTGGGTATTTCAGAAGAATCAGGAGTCCAAATTTCATGGTGATGCTGGTTGTCCCCGTTCCAGCGACAAATAACTCTACTGTGCTTCGTACCAAACTTCCCACAGTAAAGTCTGACTGGCCATTCTTTCGCTCCTGCAAAAAGATTTGGTGAAGATCTTTGATTCTTGACAGTAAAACTGTAGGATATATTCAAATATTCAGATGTATATTCTTCTACCCAACAGATGACCCACCTCTGATCATTATAAAAATCCCACACAAATGGCCAGTTGCACTTGAGTTTTCTGCGGTGCATTGGACCTTTTCTGTGCAATAAGGTGATTTTTTTCTTTACATGAAGGAAGAGAGTAGAGTTTGACCATTATAATGTATGTTCCTTGGGCAGAGACCATGTGTCTCCTTCAGGTCTTCTCCAAAGCCATGTACTCTGTTATTGCTTAACAAATTAATCCTGATGATACATATAACCCACTCCACAGTAAAGAGGAAGAGCTACTTCCCTCACATACCTCTTCCATTTTGATGAGGAAAGCATCAATAAAGTCTCGAGGACAGTTGGGATCCAGAGACTCTTTGTGCATATTCACTCTCTCCAGAACAAATCTTCTGAACTCCAAAGCATTTTTAAATAGCCTGTGGTGAGGCCCAGGTAAGTAATCCATGAGAGTCGGAAAAAAATTGTACAGCTGTAAAGGATGAAAGAAAAACACAGCTGGATTTATCTGGACACAACAGATAATCATAGTGTTCACTCAAATGACTCACTACAGCAGTACAATACAATCCTTCTGTGGCACCTTCTTATCAAAATGGATTCAACAGAATGTTGCAAACTCTACTAAGTCAGACTACCCAACATACATAAATTCCTCACAAACATTGCAGTGACATTGTGGCACTCTGTACCCCTAAGCAACACCCTGGAACCTCATATTCACCACTCTCATATAATTATGATATGTTTCATGCAAAGCATACCCTGCAAGATATATGAAAAGTCATGATCTGCTGAAACACATTGTTCTGTCCAAATGTGTATATCATTAGTGTGGATCAAGTTATGAGATTTTGCTGTATGGTTGTTACTGAAATATACTGTAAATTTGCTAGTGGCGTACAAAGAAAGCAAACGACTCACAGGAGGGTACTTGAGGACAGAGTGTACTCAATGACCACTAATAAGCAGGGGATTTGTAATCAAGGGATTTACACTTCAAGCACAGTTGCGCACGCACCACACAATGGGGACTACCGGACCCTGTGACCCCATTGCATAAGACCACTCCAGTGGGATTCTCAACCAAGGGACTCCAGGAAGCTCTCCATGACATGCTGAAACAAGTGTCTTCTAGGCACAGGGACTAAGGATATAAAAGCGGGAACAGTGGCCACATATTTTGGCCTCTTTCCTCTCACAACTCAACATCTGGAAACAGATCTGGAGGACAAAGACTTTGAACTGGGGAGGTGGCCCTGGGCTGGAGGAGAATTCCAGCCTGTGTACTGAAGATCTGTAACCTGCTTAGACTATCTATCAGGGTGAGACCCTGCTTGATTCAACTCCTGTTTAGTTTCTAGAACGTAGATTGTGCGCTTATTTTTATATTTTTGGTAACCATCTCTATCCTTTATGCCTACCATTTATAATCGCTTAAAATCCATCTTTCTGTAGTTAATAAATCTGTTTTATATTTTACCTAAAACAGAGTGTTTTGGTTGAAGTGCTTGGGAAATCTGCTCAGAAACAAAAACTGGTGCATGTCCTCTGCACAGTGAAGGAGGGGCGGACTGGGTTATAAACATATATTGGTCAGGCTTCTGACCAGGGCAGGGAGAAAGGCTGGGCAGCTGGTGGGAATTGGCTGGACCCTTGCTATTGTTAGTTCATGAATGGCTGGGAGAAGCATTCATGTAACTCAGCTGGATGTGTCCCTGCCTGTGGATGGCTGTGTAAGTGCAGCACCTGCCAGAGGTTTGCAGCTTCTCACGGCATCACAGGTGAGAGGGAGCCCAGGTTGGAGGGACAGAGGTTCGGCAGTACCACAGTTCCAGGTTGCACCCCAGGGACCCCATCACAGACATTCAGTTATATCAGCTAAGACATGCTTCATTTCTTCCAACATAAAACCATCCCCACTATATACATCCTTTTCCTGAAAAAAAAAAACCACTCAAGTGCCCAACCTTAGCTCTGATCACAGATTTTCTTAAGCAGCAATAAACCATTGTAGACTTTAAAAGGAAAATGCACTTGAACTCCTGAGGTGACAGTTAAAGGGTTGAATTCTCTCTCGTGGTGTAACTCCATTTATTTTGACTGAGATATGCCAGCAGAGAGTTTAACCCTTCATTGTGCAATTGGTGAGGTTTTCAGGAAAGGGGTGTGTATGTGGTGGCTGGCTCTGGCTGTGAACTGGAACTGAAAGGAAGTTTGCTTTGGAGATGAGGAATGTGATCACATTCACCTATCACATTGCAAAACTGCTAGGGCATGTTTTGATGTTGCTGTTGAGATCAGTGTTTTTATTGGTGATTTCCTTGATTTTTACCAATTGTGTTTAAAGAGAATGTCCTCAAGCAAACTTAATTCTGAGCTAACGAAGTGTTTTGTGAGGGAATTTAAACAACTCATAGAAAGAGGCTGGAGGATCAGTTTGGTAGCAGCAGAAGCCTAACAAGGAGAAGGAGACCATTATGGGAATCTGAAATAACAATTGTTTAATGAAAATTAATAGTTAAAGAAAAAAATCTCTGTTCCCCCCCCCACCCCACCCCCAGTATAAAGGAGAAGAATGGAATAAACCCTGAACATACCGCTGTCCAGGGGGAGCGCTGGAGCTTTCCATTTTCCTCTAGGATATTTATTAAAGTCACAAATTTCTTATCTTCATAGTCAAACCGGTCCCCAAAGACGATGGAGCAGATGACATTGGAGACGGCGTGGGTGAGGAAGAGGGTGGGGTCAAAGGGCCGCCCTGGAGCAAAACAAAACTAAAAAGAGTCAGTTTTAATTCAGTGTCTTGACCCTCAGCATCAGAGTCACTGGCAGCACGGAGACATTGTGGATCTCCAACCACAGGGCAAGGTGGGGCTGACAGCAATATTCCCTGGGGAGGGTGGGTTAGGGCTGCCCCAATCGCTGGTAATTAGTAACAATGGTCAATGATGGGATATTAAAAGTTACTACAAAGAACTTTTTTCCGGAGGGTCTGGCTGGAGAATCTTGCCCGCATGCTCGGGGTTCAGCTGATCGCCATATTTGGGGTTGGGAAGGAATTTTCCTCCAGGGTAGATTGG
Organism: Terrapene triunguis; assembly: GCF_002925995.2. Taxonomy (NCBI): domain Eukaryota; kingdom Metazoa; phylum Chordata; order Testudines; family Emydidae; genus Terrapene; species Terrapene triunguis. Next base: position 3,197,265 of record NW_020664753.1, on the reverse strand, counting down.
CAGAGGCCCTGGAGGTTTTTCGCCTTCCTCCACAGCATGGGGCAGGGGTCACTTGCTGGAGGATTCTCTGCGACTTGAAGTCTTTAAATCATGATTTGGGGACTTCAACAGCTGAGTCAAGGGAGAGAATTATTCCAGGAGTGGGTGGGTCAGCTTTTGTGGCCCGCATCATGCGGGAGGTCAGACTAGATGATCATAGTGGTCCCTTCTGACCTTAAAGTCTATGAGTCAATCCCCCCTTATACCTCTCACACGCTAAATTAAACAGTTGCCACTTTTTTTTCTTGGCAATCAGTTTAACTCTGTCTGCTCTGCCACTTTTGAAGTGGCTGAGCCATTACAAACATTGAATCTATCTCCCCTTGTAAGTATTCTCACACTTCTTATCAAACTGTCTGTACTGGGCTATCTTGATTATCACTTCAAAAGATTTTTTCTCTTACTTAATTGGCCTCTCAGAGTTGGTAAGACAACTCCCACCTTTTCATGCTCTCTGTATGTGTATATATATCTCCTCAATATATGTTCCACTCTATGCATCCGAAGAAGTGGGCTGTAGCCCACGAAAGCTTATGCTCAAATAAATGTGTTAGTCTCTGAGGTGCCACAAGTACTCCTGTTCTTTTTATAAGAGAGAATGAGTGTCATTTATGAAACACTGTAAATGTACACAGTGATTTCAAACATTCCTCTGGAGCCCATCACTATAGAAGGGAGGTGCCAAATGTGTATCAGCGTCTAGCTGAGAAAAAAATGAGAAGAAGCAAACTGTAGGCCTGGGTGTCTTGTTAACCCAACACACTGGAACTAACCCGCTCTAATATGGCTCACTGTGTTAGTCTCTATACACTATAGACAAATAACTTCCATTTGCTCATTGATCACAGATCACAGGGGAGAAAATGTGAGAAAGAAACAGCCAGAAATGGTCATCTCTGGAACATTTCACACATCCTTTCCCATTACATTAACACAGGTTGTTATACGTGCAATTAATGGCTTGAGTTATAAGATGTTTGAACTAAACGTCATGAAAAATAGAAAGACAAGAGTCTTTGACTCCTCAGTTTCCAACGGACATGAAACAATCCCCACCGTGTGTGTTTCTGAGTCTTTCCACCAGAAAACGGGTTTCCTCCTTGATACGATCCTCAATGCTTTTCTTCCCCATCCCAAAATTTCTCAGATTAGTAAGGGCAAATCGACGGAGCTTCTTCCACCGCTCCCCGTTACTGAAAACAATACCTGGAAAAGGGAAGAGAACAGAAATGAAAGGAGGGAGGGCCAGATTCAGTGTGCCTATTTGACAAATACCCAAACATTGGTGAGTCAAAGGTTCAACTTCAACTTAACTGATATTGTGCCTGTTTTCTACTATGGAGATGACATTACAGCTACATTGTAATTACTGTTCTCAGCATTGCTGTCGCCATGTTGGACCCCGGACATGTTATAGACAGGGTAGATGAGGTAATATCTTTTATTGGATCAACTTGTGTTGGTGGACGGGACAAGCTTTCGAGCTGCACCGAGCTCTTCCTCAGGGTCTACAGCAGTTAAGCTAAAACCAAGGTGGGACAGACTGCAAAAGAGTTTCACACTTAACAGGGACACTGTTTTTATGGCCCACTGCAACAATTTATAAGACACCCTGCTGACTACTAACCCTCCATTATCCCACCACTACAAAGGTGTTAGTTGGCATTATAGGCCACTTCATTTTCAGTGGTTTCCCACAATGTGCCCAAATTACAAGCCTTTGAAAAAAATCACATTTCAAACAATAGAGTTTAGCAGCTAAAATCTCCAAAGGTTCTGTCTTCCCGAGACATGCATCAGGGCCTCACAGCACCTTGTGCCTGTCCACATGTGAGATGAAGACCTACTACTGCTATCAGTAACTTCATTAACTCAGATGTCTGTGCAGCTACACAGACATATCTGAAATGGGCCACTCTCTTACCACTTCAAAAGTTATTTTTCCTCTCTTGGTATCCTGCTGTCAATTGAATTGTCTCGTTAGACTGACCTCACAATTGGTAAGGCAACTCACATCTTTCATGTATTTATACCTGCTCCTGTATTTTCCACTCCATGCATCTGATGAAGTGGGTTCTAGCCCAAATAAATTTGTTAGTCTCTAAGGTGCCACAAGGACTCCTCGTTGTTTTTGCTGATACAGACTAACACAGCTACCACTCTGAAATCTTAATTCTAGCATTTCCTAACTTCTGAGTGCTTGACTTTACAACCTTAATAATGTTCCTTTCACATAGTTTTTTTCTGTGTAATCAAGTAACTACACTGAAGGTTGTTTTCACAGTGACTGTGACAGTAATATAACTATACTTCAAATAATGAATAAAGGAGATAAAGGACTTCCTGAAAAGGACATCTTGGCATTTCCATATTTATTACTCCCTCACTTTTTATTATGAAAGGATAAAAAAAATCCTTCTCCACTCATGGAATCTACCTAGTTAGTGAGGACAGGGGAGGAAGAGGATAGGAATTCGTGGTTTGTTCGGACCCTTTTTGCCAATCCAGCCCTCCTCTCCTGGCTATATTCTGTGCCTTGTAAAGTAGATTGGTCTGGCTGTAAAGTAGATTGGTCTACCTCTCATAAACCTGTAGTGAGATGCTAGGAACCATTCAGGTCAGTGAACCAGTGGTGCAATGGGGAATGAGCTCTTTCCTGCACCAAGACTATTTATCCAATTTTTACTACTGCATTATTGAAATTCCAGCTGTTTCCCCTTTTCACTTCTCAATTGTGTTCTTCCCATACAGAGAACATCAGCTCTATATGCTGAAGTTATTTGAAATGTACCTGGTTCCTGGGCCATTTTTTCAAATAATGGCATACTTCCTCTTCCACTGAACTCCTCCCCGAGACCGATCAGAGCTTCCTTCATAATCTCATATCCATACAGCACCACAACCCGTTCTGAGCCTAAGTATATTGTGAAAATCGAGCCGTACTTTTCACTGAGCTGTAAAAGTTTAGCACAAAGACCAATACATTTTAAACTTAGATCCACTTATTTAGGATAAGAATTCGAGAAGATCAAATTATAAACTGATGAATTGCTTTCATGCCACTGAGCTAATACTAGGCAAGTTTTACTACTGATCATCATCCAGAGTTGGCCATTTTGGCCCAGATTCTCCAAGGTATTTAGGAGCCCAACTCCATGGATTTCAATGAGTTATTACGTGTCTACGTATCTTGGAGGATCTGGGACTTCCTGACTTTTCAGTGCTTCATTTTGTTATCCTCATATTTTAAACATTTTTCCTTATAGATGTGTGTGTGAGTGCTCCCAAGATAATTCTGTCTGTGTTATACAATTATCTCATTATAAGAGAAGACTGCATTAATATGGGGCCTTTAATGTTGATCTTGAGTGCTATGTAAAAATGACACTTTTAACTCCACAGAAATGCTGCCTGCATTTATTCAGTCATGGCAGCTGATTTGACAATAGCAAGAGAGAGTTTCCCTTCATTTTACTTCTGTCAGCCCTGCAGACCCAAAGACAGATAGAAGTGATATTCTGTTTCCCCTTTTATATCACCAACAGAATTATTATCCAATTTCCAATTGATTACACCTGTAAAAAAATCAACAGACAAACACATCTGTATCTCAGGGCATGATGAGAAGAGAATGAAAGTGAACAGCTGTAACTGGGGGCAGAATTTTTCCTGTACAATCCTCATTATTTGTGATGATTTGCCAGAAGGAAAGAATCAAACCTGTCTCTCCAATCCCAGGTTGTGTTTGCAGAGCTTGCTAAAATGCCAGAACATGCAGCACTACAACGTCATTTCTTCAAAGCTGAGTTGCAGTTTCTGCCTTACTATCATTTTGTGATGTAGGCAAATATCATTAGAGCAATTTTACAGATGGGAAAATTAAGGAACAGAGGGGTTAAGTGACATGGCCAAGAGCACACCTGGAGTCTGTAGCAGAGGTAAGAACATACCCAAGGCACCCGACTGCCAGTTCCTTACGTAACCTACTAGACCACTTTCCGCACCCTGTGATAACTCGTACTCACTGCAGTGCAGCTGCGGGGGGCATTCTGGATTAGCTGTGAATAAGACCCCCTCTAATACAAGCAGTATATTATCACCAACCATTTACATCTTGCATCCAAAATTGATTGTTCTGTGAAATAAGAAGTCAGAAATTTGAGCTGATGTGAAATTGCCACCAGCTCTGCTTAATGTCCACCTACAACCCAGAAACTGATACCATGAAAACACCCTTACCTCATCTATATGTTGGGGTAAATTCTTTGTATTCAGCTGCAGAGTGTTCCCTATGATGGGAAAAGCAATAGGGCCAGGAGGCAGCTTCCCACTTCCAGACATCTTTCTCCATGCCGAAAGGAAAAGAAGGCAAGAGACACAAATCACCAGGAAAACAGTTGTTGCTCCAAGAGGTTCCATTGCAGAGTGCAGCAATTATTCTGGGTTCTAACAGGGATTTACTTTGTATTTCAGACTCCTCAGTTTTTATATTCTACACAGCAAAAGGGGGTGCAAGCAATTAGCCAATAGGAGCTCTCAGTTCCTCTGAGTTAACAAGATAAGCTCTGAACTAGCAATGGTGACTGGAGCGGTCACTCTAGGAATGAATTCCTTTGAACCTTTATTGGTGTATAATCTGTTTGTCCTTGTGTACTCACTGACAGAACAGGAAAATTAATCATAAACTGAATCCCTGTCAACTGCCCAAACTATCGTGAAATCATCCTCTCTCTGCACCCATCGGGTTAAATGTTTCTCATTGGCTTGGTGCCAGCTGGAACATTATACACATACAATGATGATTCCTTTTCATGTTGCTCTCCAGGATTTAGTATATAGATCGATGAGCAGCAGACACTTAAGAAAAACACCAACCTGAATTTTTGATTAAAATTCAAACCGAATCCTGAACCTTTTTGGAGATTTCACAAAGTCTGGTTAACCCAGGGGTAGGCAACCAATGGCACGCGTGCCAAAGGCGGCATGTGAGCTGATTTTCAGTGGCACTCACACTGCCTGGGTCCTGGCCACCAGTCCGAGGGGCTCTGCATTTTAATTTAATTTTAAATGAAGCTTCTTAAATATTTTAAAAACCTTATTTACTTTACATACAACAATAGTTTAGTTATATATTATAGACTTATAGAAAGAGACCTTCTAAAAACATTAAAATGTATTACTGGCACGCAAAACCTGAAATTAGAGTGAATAAATGAAGACTCGGCACACCACTTCTGAAAGGTTGCCGACCCCTGGGTTAACCTTTAAAAAATGTTGTGACCCTCCCCTCCCCCTTATTTTGAACCTGTACAATTCTTGGTTTCAATCTGAAACATTAAGACGCTGAGATGCAAGACTTGACGTGACCTGGAAGTCAATGGAAATATTCCCGTTTACTTCAGTGGGATTTGGATCAGGGTCCACGAGAAGTTATTGAAACAGGATGTGAAGGGACCAACTCCTCAGGTCAGAGTGGAGCTTAAAAGAAAACCAGTGGTTTCAAAGTTTTGAAATGCAGAGCTAACATTGAGTCATAGATTTTCAGGCAGAAGAATCTAGATCCTCTATTCTGACGTCCTGGGTATAACCAAAAACCAGATCTTCCAGAAAGGCACCACATCTCAATGTGAAGACCTCAAGAGATGGACAATTCACCACTTGGTAGTCTGTTCAGTGGTTAATCACCCTCAGTATTAAAAACATGCCTCGTTCTAATTTGAGTTTGTCTGGCTTCAGCTCCCTGTCACTGGGTCTTGTTCTGCCTTTCCCCTCTATAATAAACAGCCTTTTAGTAGCCGCTATTTTCTCCCCTTGAAGGTGTTTATTCCATATAATCAAGTCACCTCTCAGTCTTCATTTTGAGGAGCTAAACAGAATGAGCTTTTCAAGGAGCCCGCTATAAGGCATTTTCTTCAGCTGTTGAATCATTTTTGTGACTCTTTTCTCCAATTTTTCAACATCCTTTTAAAAATGTGGCTACCAGACAAGTACACAGTATCCCAATGCCTTACACAGAGGCAAAATCATACCCCTATTCCTATTCACTGCTCCCCTGTTTATACACTGGAGGACCACACAAGACCTTTATGCCACAGTGTCCCACTGGGAGCTTGTGTTGAGTGGTTTGGCCACTGTGACTCCTAAATCCTTTTAACGATAACTGCTTTCCAGGATACAGTCTCCCACTCTGTAGCTAATGTTTAATATCACCAAACAACCTTAACTCTGCCTCCATTTCTCTAAGACTTATATTTTCTTCACTGTAGCACTCTTTTGCCACATCCTAGCCACAGTCTGCTACATCTGGTCTACACTTAAAAATTAGATCGTCTTTATTACGTCGCTCAGGGCTATGAAAAATTTCTCTCTGAGCACCGTAGTAAGATAACCCTAACCTCCAGTGTAGATGCAGCTAAGCTGAGGGGAGAATTTTTCCATTAACCTAGCTACCACCTCTCGGACAGTTGGATTAACAACACTGATAGAAGCAACAAAGAGTCCTGTGGCACCTTATAGACTAACAGATGTATTGGAGCATAAGCTTTCATGGGTGAATACCCACTTCGTCAGACGCATGTAACACTGATAGAGCAACCCCCTCCATGAATGTAGGAAACATCTACACTGCAGCTCTAGAGTGCCATAGCTGCAGAGCCGTAGCACTTTTAGGGTAGACATAACTTAGGACAGTGATACTCAATTAGATCTACCCGTGGGCTGATTTGAGAATTTTATGACAAGAGATGGGCCATTTGCGCAGAAGACTCAGAAAATGAAAAAAAATAAAAAATTCAGCTGCCAATGCCAATGATTGCAACATGAGTATTAGTATTTCTATCTTTTAACAAAATTTATAAATCATAAATTATCACCTTTGCTTTGGTTTCCAAATGGAGCATGGGACACAGGAGAGAGCACTGCTCCCCCCCCGCCAGTCACCCCCCATCGCTCTCTCAATGCCAGGGGGCTGGGGGTAATTTTCTACACCACATAATCCATTGCTCCCGTACAAAGGGGCTGCTGTCCCCACCACTTGAGCCAGGATTGTGCCACTTTCAAATTGGATCAGGGTACGTGCCCAGCTGGAAGAGCATCCCACCCCTTGCGCAAGAGGGTTCAGGATTGGGCCCAGTTCTCATCTCCTCCCGGTGCGGGTTCCCCACGGGGGACAGGCCAGGCAGTGCCCACCCGCCAAGCATAGTTGCTGCTGGGGGTTGCGGCAGCTGGGATTGCAAGCACCATGGCAGCGTCAGTGGGTCAGCGGCCCCCTGCTGGAGTGCATAGCTGCCTCCCTGCCTGGCAGGGCCCTACTCCGACTGCTCTGTGTGCCTGCTCTGCCTCCTGCAGCACTAGGGCCACCTCCCGGAGCCTCCTGTGATGCTGCACTCTATATGTTTTTATGAAAATATGCTAATGAGTGTGAATATAATGTAACTGGAATATGCTTCATGCAAAAGGTCTCTTGTAAGGTGGTATTACAAAGCTTATAATCTACTGAGTGTGGTCACCCTATTTGTATAAATGTATCACTCTTGTATCTGAAACTAGTAATATGAACTATAACTCTGAGGTCCTATTGTAGTTATGCAAAGTGTGGACCATTAATGGTGATTTGAAATCTTGATGGCTCCCATCAACCAGGACAATTGACTGTGGATGGCTCTGTTTGCTTGCAGGCCTTCCTGGGAAGAATGAGGGCTTGGAGTCTTACAGTGACATGTGATCATGTCACCAGAACTGGAATCCAACTCTAACCTGGTGCTTTTCCATTTAGAAGGAGCGGTGGGAATGCAGAGAGGGGGGAAATGGATTCCCACCTTGTGCAAAAGATATATAAGGGGGTGGAACAGAACAAAGGGGGCTGCAATCATGAGAAATCCCCTAGCTACCACCTGAGCTGGAACAAGGACTGTACCGGGGGAAGGAGTGGGCCCAGACTGGAAGCTGTCCAGTCTGTGATAGAATGGTGAGATTTATCTGTATTCAGTTTTCTTACTGTATTAGGTTTAGACTTGTGTGTTTTGTTTTATTTTGTTTGGTAATTTACTTCATTCTCTCTGTTATTACTTGGAACCACTTAAATCCTACTTTTTGTATTTAATAAAATCACTTTTTACTTATTAATGAACCCAGAGTATGTGTTAATACCTGGGGGGGGGGGGCGCGGGCAAACAGCTGTGCATATGAACTGCCAAGCCCAGGCACAAATTAAGCACTGGCTGGCAGGCCCCACAGGAAGCCTTGGCTGGCCATCTATTGAGTATCACTGCCCTAGGAAACTGTAAATGAGGTTTATTTCAACGATCTTGGAGAGATCTAGTGCATGACCTAATCTGAGATATTGAATAGATATTCATACCCACATAAGGTTTTCAGAACAGGAGGTGAGATGCTGGGGACTGTATATGGGTGATCATGGCTTTTGAGGGCCCTTCTTATTGTTATTAATAATTTGTATCACAGTAGCCTGTAGAGGCCCCAAGTAAGACAGGGCACAGTTGCGCTAGGGGCTGTACATACTCACGAAGTGGGAGGCAGTCCCTGCCTCAAAGAGCTCACAGTCTAAACAGGCCAAACATAGAAAGAGTGGGAGAAAGGAGGTGTTCTTATCCCTATTTTAGAACTGGGGAGGTGGGCTGGTGCTCCCCCCGTCTCTGTCAGGCCCCCTCTGAGCTGCCCCCCTTTGTGCCCCCCACTAGTGCCACTGGCCAACTAGAGCCATAGGTGTGAGGACTGAGAGAAGGGCTTGCTCTCAGAAGCTCCCCAGCACTCCCTGCAGCTGAGGAGCAGCAGCCCAGCATGGGGAGAATTCAGCCTAGCACTGCCACAGGGCAAACAGTAGCTAAGGAAGGCAGAGTCCACCAGCAGGCTGGACCAGAAGCCCCAGTGGGGCATTCATTCCTCAGGGTGGGGAAACGACCATGTTTCCACTATCACTATCTTTTTGTGGTCTCCCTCAAGAAGGGCCCCTTCAATTCCCAGGTAATATGTAATGGGTGAAATTTATCCCTTCTGTCCCTGCTGGGTGTTTAGACTGTCCATCGTGGCAGCACCTGCCCCTCACCACTGCGTCTGAGATCCAAAGCAGGTGGACTGACTCCAGAGTGCAGTTTACAGATAGACTATGGGCTGTTGCTCAATGTTTGGGTAGCAGAGCAGTCAGATACAAGTCCTTTCATGTGCACTTTGTGAGGTAAGTGTGCCTGGTTCACATGCAGGGACCTTGTTACACTGACCCACGCCTTTGTTACTCAAGACCAGCCTAACGTAATCTGCCAAGTGAAGCAAGGCTGACACTCATCTCAATGGCATTTCTGTATGTGTCTGTCTGTCTCTAACATGATAGCTCTTGACCGGACCGCTACAGCCGAGAGATTCCAACGTTTCAGGGAATGTTCCAGGCCTCAATGAGCAGAAATCTACTGGTTTGGGTGAAAACTGGAAAAAAGGAAAGGGCTACACTGGGGACACACAAAGCCCTTGGGCATCTGGTTTGCAAAGCCAACAGCTTCAGCCACCTCTGTCACTGTTCACAGGGCAACGTACCAGTGGATGGCAGCCATTAGCACCTTCCAACCAGCACCCCTCATCTCAGCTCTGATGATCCTTCCAGTGCAGATTTCAGATGCTGACACCCTAAAAGAAAAGAAAGGAACAAAGAAGGAGAAAGGGAAAAAAAAGTAAGAATGGTGGAGGGAAGGGGAAGGGGAAGGCCTGGGTAGAAGGGGGCAGTAGGGGTGCACACAGAGACCCTGGTATGGGAGGCAGAATGGAGACAATGGTCTGGGGAAATGCAGGGGCACAAGAGAGCCCCAACCAAGGTTGGGAAGGGTAAAATGGGGTACACAGAATTCAAGGGGCTGGTTTTGGCCTATAAAGGCCTAGATGGTCTGAGCCCTGGTGACCAAGAGTCCTGCTTCCCTCCCTGGCCATTCACCTGCAGGCTCTCAGCCTGAAGTGCCCGTGATATAACTGGGATGGCAATGGTGACAAGGGCCTTCTCTGTGCAGCTTATACTGTCCCAAAGGAAGGGGCTTCCATCACTTCCGCCATCTGTAGAACTTGCTTTTCAGAATTGTTATGTGAGATTCAGCCAAAATGTCTAGGTTTTACTGGGGTGTATCTTTTCTCATGGCTCCTAGTTACACCCTGAAGTCTCAGGAGCTGCTCTGCCTCCTTGCTCTGTAAACCCCTCAGTTACTTGTCATGGCTTTCACAGCTGAGCTGTACTTATGTAGTGATTTTAATCTCTCCTCTTCTGTCAATGTCTACAGGCCTCTTCCTTGTTTAGTTTTTACCCCCTCTGAATTCCTGTCAGTTAGGTGATACCTTTCTGGCACCAAAATGCCTCTGCTGGTGGGCAATGACCTAATTGTGATCTCACAGAGCCTTCTTGAATTCCCCCTACTGCTTTGCTAACTTATAAGGTCTCTGTGCACACAGCCCAAAATTACATTGGCTTCATTTCTCTGCAGTTGAATTGCAAAATCTTATCCATTTTGCTACTCTCTCTCTCACACACACACACCAAGTCTTTTTTAGTGCAATTGCTTTACTAGTATTTCTCCTGCACAGACTACCTGCTCTGGACTCACTCCCCTGAACTGGTTAGCTTGTATAGGTGGCCTTGTCCTTTAATGGAGATAGGGAACCAAGGACAGATGGGGATGGGGATGGAGCTATTTTATGGGCCAGGGGCTAAATTCTGCTCTCATTTACACTCATGAAAATCCAGAATAACTCCACTAACTTTGGTGGGGTGATTCTAGACTTATAACATGCAATGAGAGCACACTATTGCCCTAGGCATCTAGTAGGTGCTGTGATAAACAGGGCTTTACAAAGTTTAACAGATTCTTGGTCAATTAGTGGCAGATCTCAGAACAATGCTTTAGGCACAAGATCATCCTTTTCCACAATCTCAACTGGCTTAATGGCTCAACATTTCTTGTAATAAAGTGACTGCCTGACGTGCACATAAAACAAGCATCTCATCTCACTTGGGACATCGCAATTGCCAATGAAGAGATTTCCATAGGGGCTACAACCTGACTCTCCCTGAGCTGCTCTGGTCTGCAGTGATGGACATTTCCTTCTTGAGGTCACATCAATCTCTGCAGGCCATGTCACTCCTATGAAGAGCTGCTGCAGTAAAATGGGCACCTCACGCTTCATCAGTGCTGATTCTCCCTTTGAAGACATGACAACAGGAACAGACCCTGTATCTTTAGGTCACTGACACTGCTGTGCTGGGAACTGCAGGGACACCTCAGCTACAGCACAGATTACGTCCCTCCTGGATGCGCAAGGTGCTAAAGAAGCACTCAAGGAAGACAAGGCCGTTGTGGAGAAGCTAAAGGAATTCTTTGCATTGTTCTTCACTGCAGAGGATGTGAGGCAGATTTCCGCACCTGAGCCATTCCTTTTAGGTGACAATTTTGAGGAACTGTCCCAGATTGAGGTGTCATTAGAGGAGGTTTGGGAACAAATTGATAGATAAACAGTAGTAAGTCATCAGGCCCATATGGTATTCACCCAAGAGTTTTGAAGGAGCTCAAATATGAAATTGCAGAACTGCTAATTATGGTATATAACCTATCACTTAAATCAGCCTCTGTACCAGATGACTGGAGGACAGCTAATGTAACACCAATTTTTTAAAAAGGCTCCAGAGGCAATCTTGGCAATTACAGGCCAGTAAGCCTAACTTCAGCACCAGGCAAACTGGTTGAAACTGTAGTAAAAAACAGAATGATCAGGCACATAGATGAACACAATATACTGGGGAAGAGTCAACATGGCTTTTGTAAAGGAAAATCATGCCTCACCAATCTATTAGAATTCTTATACGGGGTCAACAAAACTTGTGGACAAGAGTGATCTAGTGGATATAGTGTACTGGTACTTTCAGAAAGCCTTTGATAAAGTCTCTCACCAAAGGCTCTTAAGCAAAGCAAGCTGTTATGGGATAAGAAGGAAGGTTCTCTCGTGGATCAGTAATTGGTTAAAAGATAGACAACAAAGTGTAGGATTAAATGGTCAGTTTTCATGGTGCAGAGAGGTAAATAGCAGAGCCCCCCATGGATCTGTCCTGGGACCAGTGCTGTTCAACATACTCATAAAAAATCTTGAAAAAGGGGTAAACAGAGAGATGGCAAAATTTCAGATGATACAAAATTGCTCAAGACAGTTAACGCCACAGCAGACTGTGAAGACTTACAAAGGGATTTCACAAAACTGGGTAACAAAGTGGAAGATGAAATTCAATGTTGATAATTGCAAAGCAATGCACATTGGAAAATATAATCCCAACTATATATACAAAATGATGGGGGTCTAAATTACCTTTTTCCACTGAAGAAAGATCTTGGAGTCATTGTGGATAGTTCTCTGAAAACATCTGCTTGGTATTCTGTGGCAGTCAAAAAAAATCTAATAATGTTAAGAACCATTAAGATATGGCTAGATAATAAGACAGTAAATATCATAATGACGCTACATATATCCATGGTATACTGACACTTTGAAAACTGCATGCAGTTCTGGTCGCCCCATCTAAAAAAAGATATATTAGAATTGGAAAATGTAGAGAAAGGCAACAAAAATGATATAGGTATGGAACAGCTTTCATGTCAGAGGAGATTAAAAAGAGTGGAACTGTTCAATTTAGAAAAGAGAAGACTAAGAGCAGATATGACAGATGTCTATGAAATCGTGACTGGTGTGGAGAAAGTGAAGAAGGAAGTCTTATTTTCCCCTTCACATGACACAAGGACCAGTGCTCACCCAATGAACAGGGGTGCTGGAACAATTTTTATAGTGGGGGTGCTGAGAGCCATTGAACCAAACTGTAAACCCTGCAGATAAGGGAAACCACTTCAATCCAGGGGGTGCAGTAGCACCCCCCGCACCTATAGTTCCAGCACCTATGCCAATTTAATTAATAAGCAGCAAGTTTCAAACAAACAAAAGGAAGAATTTCTTCACACAATGGACAGTCAATCTGTGGAACTTGTTGCCAGGGAATTTTGTGAAGGCCAAAAGTATAATTGGGTTCAAAAAAAGAATTAGATACATTCCTGGAGGATAAGCCCATCAATGGCTATTAGCCAAGATGGTCAGGGACGCAACCCCATGCACTAGGTGTCCCTAACCTCTGACTGCCAGATGCTGCGAATGAATGACAGGGGATGGGTCACTCAATAATTGGCCTGTTCTGTTCGCTCCCTCTGAAGTATCTGGCACTGGCCACTGTCAGCTAGGGTGACCAGACGTCCCGATTTTATCAGGACTGTCCCGATATTTGCTTGTTTGTCCCGCGTCCCGACCAATGTTTGGTCGGGACACTGGACAAACAAGCAATTTTTGCCCTCCGCTCCGCCTCGCGCCCCGACTCCGCCCCCTCCTTCCCCCATTGGATAGCTCCCCAAATCCCCGCCTCTTCCACAAGCACGCCGCATTCCTCCACCCACCCAGGCAAGCGCTGGAGGGAGGAGGCCTGGGGACGGCGGGCTGAGTCCGGCCTGGCCCCGGCCCGAGCACAGGCAGGAGGGCGGGGCGGTACCTGCAGGGGGGCAGCCCCAGGTCCGGCCTGGGGAACCGGCTCCCTACGCGCCCATGGGTGGGGGTGGGGGTGCAGCAGCTGCCCGCATGGGGACTCCGGTTCCTCGGGGCTTCACCTCCGCCATGTGCGCCCTGGCCCTGGGGCGGAAGCAGCCGGGACCCGAGCGGGCATAAGCCAGCTCGGTGCACGCAGGCTCTCGGGCCCCGCGCAGCGTGCGCTGTAAAATCGCGCAGAGCCTCCACTGCCGCTGCGCTCCATTCCCCAGTGCATGGCTGGAGCTTGAACCTGTGCGGAGGGACAGGTCAGATGTGAGCGGGGCTGCGAAAGCCTTGCCTCGGACCCTGACTGTGAAAGCCCCTGCTCCCCCAACTCCGGGGCCGCCACTCTGACGGGATTGCATGGGGGGAGGTGGAGATGAGGCATGCGGGGGGGCACACTCCCGCTTTTTTTTTTCTTTCTCCGCCACGGTTTTTTTTCCTCCCCCCCCCCCGAGTCCCGATATTTCAGTTGTGTCATCTGGTCACCCTAAGTGTCGGCAGACAGGATACTGGGCTAGATGGACCATTGGTCTGACCCAGCACGGCCGTTCTTATGTTCCTTTGCTTGCCCTGGTTTCAGAAACCTGCACCAGCCTGCTTGGGGGAGGGGAGGGGTGATGGAAACAACTCCCCAGTCGCAGCAGTTTCAGACTGATGAGGCAGGGAACCTGCTGAGCTACTTAACCCCGGATGAGCCTACCAAGGACTCCAAAGGGATGGGTGAACTAGAGAGGAGCACTGCATTTAGGGTGTTTTTTAAATCACCTGTACTGTCTGTCTACTCCTCACAGGAGTAAGCCAGTCGTGTGAGACTTCTGAGTAAAGCCTCCATGTGTGACATGCTTCACCACTACCACGTGCCTCTGAAGAGAGTTAAACTGTCACCCAGAAGGCTCATACCTTCAGTGCAATTCTGGGAGAGGGTGTGTTTAAGCTACGCAGTATCGCACAGCACTGGACCAGGGGCTCCACTTCCATGAAGAGGAAGCAAAATCAGAAATCAGAGCCTGGGAAATGTGCCAGAGAGGCCAAGAACGGTGTAGCTGACAGGGTTATTCTGCAGTGCCCCCTTCAGGCCACACATGGTACTGCAGCTGTTCCTCTCAGTCTGCAAAGTTTGGCCACCTCTTTTCGGTCAGGGTAGCGTGTGCCGTAAGCTTGACATCAGTCACTAACCAATCAAGTAGCAGAAACAGCAAATCAGGACTCAGCTGTCTTCCCCTTTCAACACAGAGGAGGTGTTGCAGGGTTGATGCGCCTCTCCACAGGCATCAGACTGCGAAAGATGAAAAACCAGGGTTACGGCTCAAATGGCCAGAGTATATGCAGCTGCCTTTGCCTTCAAGGCAGCATGGCCCAGTGGCCAGAGTCTATGTGGCTGCCCTTGAGCAGTAGAGCGTGCTCCTTGGAATGGTGACCACACCCTGTGGTGGGTGAATTGTGGATTGGGGGAACCCGGGCCCACCGTATTCTATCAAGTCCCAACCCAGGGCCCTGAAGAACTGATTTTCCTATGTTCAGGCTCGGTCGCTCTTTGCAACAGTTCCATTCCGTGGGTCGCTTCCTACCCTCACTTTCATCATTGGTAATCTCCTGGTGACAACAAACTCTTCTGTGTCATCCTCAGCAGTCAACTGGGTGTCTGCAGGGGACTCAGCACAGTCGGCCTCTGCAACTGGGTGCTCCTGCAGCTTCCTGGCAGGAGCCTGTAAACACATGCCCACTCTCCTCCTCAGTCAGCCCAGACTGAGATGAGCTTCTCCCTTTTATACCTTGTCTCCAGTCTGAGCATGCCCAGCAGGGGCGAGGGGGTGTGGCCTCTTCAACCCACAGAATGTGGTTAACATTAACTGGGCCAGTGTGGGGTTGATACACCCCATCACAGGGAGGAAAGAAATCTTCAAAATTTAAACACTTAGTCACGTGCTTAGGACAAGGCCTTAACCTGGGCCCAGGTTCTGGGTTAGTCCTGTGGAGTTCCTCCTCTGTCCTAGTACATCTCTTCCCCTGAGCAGAGCAGGCAAACCTTCTTAACAGGCCTGCTGGCTCCCAATTTGTCAGTATTTCCTCCTGGCCCTTCAAAGCCTCTGGAGGACTGACTTGCTGGTTGCACAGTCTGAGTGGAATTTTTCTGCAAGGGTCTGTTCTAGCTCCAGCTCTTTTCAACCCTGAGAGAGCAGGTTTCCTGCATCCCAAACTTTTTTTTTTTTTTTGGATTAGCACTGAGCCTTGCCTTTTTCAGTGACTGCAACACAGAATCCAAATTGTACTAAAAATATCTACATCATCCAAATAGGCTGCTGCAAACTGGCTGTGCTGGGGTAGGACCTGGTACCTAAGCCTCTGGAATGTGGTCAGGCACCAGTGCAGCCCAAAAGGCATAGTCATAAATTGAAAAAGTCCAAGATGGGGGGCACATGCTGTCTTTTCTTTGGAATTGGAAGCTAGGGGTATCTGCCAGTAACGTTTAATTAAGTCAAGTATGGTTATGTATTTAGCCTTTTCAAGGGGTGCAAGGAGTTTGTTGATGCATGGCATCAGGGAAGCATCAAATTGTGATACTGAAATTGTGGCCCAAGGATGTGCTGGCCACTGCTTCCCGCTGCCCCTATTGGCCGGGAGCGGCGAACTGCGGCCAGTGGGAGCCGCGATCGTCCGAACCTGCGGACGCGGCAGGTAAACAAAACAGCACGGCCCACCAGGGTGCTTACCCTGGTGGGCCGTGGGCCAAAGGTTGCTGATCCCTGCTCTATGGAACCATGGAATTGAATATCTAATACATTGTCATTTTGTTTACCTGGAGCATCTGCAGGCATGGAGCCGCACGGCTCCCTGTGGCCACGGTTCGCTGTTCCCAGCCAATGGGAGCTGTGGGAACTGGCGCACCACAGGGAGCTGAGGGGCTCCATGCCTGCAGATGCTCCAAGTAAACAAAACGTCCTGACCCGCCAGCGGCTTACCCTGACGGGCCGGGAGCCAAAGTTTTCCAACCCCTGAAATATAGGGTCGGCTTATGAAATGGTCATACATTTTTTGCTATTTTTACCTATCCATTTTGGGGGGTCGGCTTATAAACAAACAGGATAATTAATGAGTATATACAGTAATTAATTGCTGGGAGTGCTCAAGCAACCCCTTTACTCAACTCAGAAAATCAAGAAGAATCATCCCTCCAAAAATGTATATGAAGAATCCACAACTTCTCAAAAAACAATATATATATTTCTAATAATTATTTAATTTTAAAAGAGTGTTTTGAGAAAACTAAACTGTAAAGAACAGCATGGACTTTTGAAAACAGAATTTCATTTCTGGTAGAATTCTAATGAAATTGAAGGAATAGCGCAGAAAACTACTAACTGTACGTTGAAACGTACAGATGTTCTGAGCATCTCCCACCACAATGACAAAGGAAATATAACTGTAGAGAAAGAATTATAACTCTAATGTACATATGCCTTAACAAACTATGTATGTCATAAGATGAAAAGACTCCTAAGGAAAACCTGGAAAGGTACTGAACCAATGAAAGGGTGAGAGCAACCAACTTTGAATCTAAACGAGCTTGAAAGAGGTGCATTTTCCTATAATAGAATGAAAATAGGAAGAAGAGCATGAGAACTCTAAAGTAAGCAACTCCCAACCCCCGACGTACATCCTCTCTGCTCCCCAGCTTACCCAGCAAGTACCTCACAACTCATTTGAAAGACTTACCTCTAATTCCATGCCAGTGATTCAGGTCTCTATGAAAGAAACATCCATGCAGCCAGCTCAAATGTCTCAGCATGGACCTTGCCTAGCTGCTGACCAGAAGTTGGCTCTGCTCCAGCCTGCTCCACTGTCTCGGTGTGGACCTTGCCCACAAGCTGGCTGGAAGCTGAGTTTCTGCGGCCTGCTGCCTGAGTCTGCCATGTCTGAGGGCAGTGGGGAGCAGAGGTGCTGTCCTTCAGACTCACCTCAGAAAACCAAAATAGCTGGGTTTTTGTTTTCAGTTGAGCAGTTTTGAGGAGAAAAATCTTCCAAGCCAATGAGATAACTGAAGGAAATTTAGTTAAAAATCCTGTGAAAGCTCTGGAGTCTACTGCATGTCTGGCTTGGAGGCAGAGAAGTCTGTGGAATTCTTCTTAGGGGACGGCCCTATGCTGAGGCTCACAGCAAAGCTCTGGTCTGCCCCCTGTTTGCAAGGAAATGGGGACACCCCATGGTGAAGACTCTCTGTGACATTATTGACATGAACTGTGACCGTATAGATCATTGTTGCAACCAAGGTCCTATAGTGGCACCAAATCGTGTACAAAGAAGGTCAAGTAAGGTGTCTATGAAAAGGTTATGATTTGCTGGTTATGATTATGCTACCCATATGCATGTATCATTTTTGTATTTAAAGTTATAAGTACTGGCTCTATACTGTCTGTATTTCAAACTTGTGCAATGCTTCTGGGTGACACCCCAGACAGTTTGTCATCAGCACTGCCTAGCCTGCTTGATGGCACATTAAGGACCATCAGCTATACAATTGACCCATTGAGAGAAGGCAGATACACCTTATGACTCAGCAAGGCATTCAGGGACATGCCTATGGAGAAAACTCTAAGGCTTTCAAGCCATGTGCTGGGCAGCTTGTGTTTGAAACAAAAGAAGCACAGGCTGCATGGCAAGAGACTATAAAAGACAGCTGCATCATCTCAATTTTGTCTTCAATCCTGCTTCTTACCTCTGGAGGAACTTTGCTACAAACTGAAGCTCTGAACAATGGACTGAATGACCCATCTAAGTTGTGGATATACTCCAGAGACTTAACTTAAGTCAGCAGTTTATTCCATTACTGCTACAAGCCTGAACCAAGAACTTTGCCATTACTGTATGTAATTAATTCCATTTAACCAATTTTAACTCTCTTCTATATTTCTTTCTTTTTATGAATAAACCTTTACATTTTAGATTCTAAAGGATTGGCAACAGCATGATTTGTGAGTAAGATCTAACTGGTATATTGACCTGGGTCTTGGGCTTGGTCCTTTGGGATCAGGAGAACCTTATTTCTTTTACTAGGGTATTGGTTTTCATAACCATTCATCCCCATATGAAGTGGCGCTGGTGGTGATACTGGGAAACTGGAGTATCTGAGGGAATTGCTTGATGACTTCTGGTTAGCCAGTGCGGTGAAAACAAAGTCCTCTCTGTTTGGATGGTTTGGTTTGCCTTAGAAGTAAAGGACCCCCAGCCTTGGGCTGTGACTGCCCTGCTCTAAGCAATTTGTCCTGAATTGATACTCTCAGTAGTGTCCCACCAAAGGCTGCTTTGTTAAACCCCTGTTTGCAAGGAAACGAGGAACACCCCATAGTGAAGACTCTCTGACCTGCGGAATCTCAAGTAGGAGCAGAGAGTGTATGTTTCCTCTGTATTTTGGCACTGGTGTAACCACTGCTGGAATATTGTGTCCAGTTCTCATGCTCTAAACAATCTGCTCTTGGAACTCTTTTGGGGAAAGTTGTCTGGTGTCTGTTATGCAGGAGATCAGACTAGAATCTCTGACATGGGCGGGGTGGTGGAGGGGAAATGAGAAAAGGTGAATCATTCAGGAACAACAGACAGAATGGGAATAAAGGCATTGCAACTACAGGTCCCCAAGAAACCTCTGGAAATCAGCCACACCAAGGAGTACAAGGATGTTCAGAAAAGAGGCAGAACAAAGACGGCAGGACAGACATGAAAGCAGATGGAATTGTCCAGAGCCAGAAGAACACGATTAGAGTACGAGTGAAAGCATTTTTCTAAATAATGGATATTGTACTCTGATATTGCTATGACGATGACAACATTTGTAGTAGAGAGAGAGAGCCTGGAGCACTGGGCCTGGTGCAAGACTGAAGGACTGACCCAAAGGCTGTGAACCAGAGCAGGCCTGGTCTTGCCACAATTACACCAAACTAGATATTTACATAAATACTTTTCAGAAGACTAGTACAGATACACCTCAATCTAGTAGAGGATCAGGTGGTCTGACAGAACAATGAAGAGGGATGTTTTGTCCAAAATATCAGGAACAAACAGATGTCATGAAATATGTACGGTGGTACATAAGTTGTGTATTCCAGTTGTTTGCCTTAGTCTATAAATGTTGGGGTACCTCACCTTGACCCTGTGTGTGGCCTGGGGGGACAGCAGAAAGTCCCACTGCTGACTGAGCCACTCCTTGCCTCTGGACACTCATGTGTTTGTGAACCTGTAACCACGGAGCCAGGGTGCTGGACTGTTTTCAGGGCAATAAACCTGGCTGAGGGCCTTTGACACCAAACAGTGCCTGAGGTCTTTCTTTATGAGTAACATCGAGGTCAGCTAAATTAACATGCTGCACTACCTGCTAATACCAGTAACATTGACGCGTCATGAACAGAAGTGTGGAGCAGCCTGAACAGCATTACCGAGGCAACGACATTCCAGCCTTCAGCACTTAACAACAATAGGATATAGTTAAACAGAGACTGGAGCCGTGAAGCACCTACAACAATTCACATGGAAACAGTATATTTTATGGCTGAAAAGCCATATAAAGGGGTCCACTCACTGAAGTGCACCTCCTTGTGGCTGTCTGGGAATTAGTCAGTCCTTACTTTGTGCCAGGGCCAGTCTACGCTTGGCAGTTCATAGCCCCGGCACCTTTGGCCTTGGTGTGTTAGTTTTGAAAGTAAAAAAATTGCTTAGGCCTCGGCACCCAATTGCTTGAGCACTGGCAGCTCTTTCATTACAAATTAAGCACTAGAATTAGCTCTCACCCTGTCTGGCACTGCCTTCTGTCAGTTGCTTATGCTCTGGACCTCCCCCCAGACTCCCAAATTCCAGGGCTCTCCAGCTTCTCCTGAGACAGGAACACGCATCCTGCAGATGAATTCATGGCTGAGCAGATGGTGTTGACAGGAGGGCTTTGGCTTTCTCCACCATGGGATGCTGGCTGGGAAGAAGGTCTGCTGAAAATAGATGGGGTCCAGCTGACCAAACAGGGAAAGGGTATCTCTGCACATTGACTCACTAACCTAGTGAGGAGGGTTTTAAACTATGTTCAAAGGGAGCAGGTGACAAAGCCCACAGGTAGGTATAAAAAAGGCAACCTTAACGGAGGACTAAATGCTAGGGGGGAGAGGATTACAATAGGATGATAAGAACAACAAGAGGGGAAATAGTGGGGGTGTCCGCTCAATATCTTAGGTGTCTACACACAAATGCCAGGAGAACTGGGAATGAAAGAAGAACTGGAAGTGTTAGTACAAAAACTAAGTAATGACTTAACTGGCAACACTGAGACTTGGTGAGATAAATCTCATGACAGGAACACTGGTGTAGAGGGGTGTGGCTTGTCCAGGAAAGACAGGCAGGGAACAAAGGAGGAGAGGTTGCATTACACACAGGGCCGGGGCAAGGATATTTTGCACCCTAGGCGAAACTTCCACCTTGCGCCGCCCCCCCTCAAGCATCGCTTATTAAAAACTTCCAAAAATGAATAGTGCATAATGTGGCATTGTTCATTAGAATTAATACAAGTTTGGCTTGAAAATTTATTAATTTAATTATTTAGTCTACATATTTAATGAAAATAAATGAATAACCCGACAGTGCTGACATTGTTATTGTTTTCACTTTGCACAACATAGCATGGATCTTAAAGTAAATCACATACATTATACACAATACACTGTCACAGAGTAACACGTTATAATTTAGAATTTATTTTTCCACGGGGAAGGGAAGCAGACCGGGTTCAGTCAGTGGGGGTTCGGGTTTGGCTGGGGAGGGGAAGGGGAGCAGACCGGGTTCGGTTAGTGGGGGTTCGGCTTTGGCTGGGGAGGGGAAGCAGACCCGATTCAGTCAGTGACAGTTCGATTTTGGCCGGGAGGAGAAGGAAGCAGACTGGGTTTGGGTCAGTGGGGAATTGGGTTTGTCTGGGGAGGGGAAGGGAAGCAGACTGGGTTCGGTCAGTGGGGAATTGGGTTTGTCTGGGGACGGGAAGGGGAGCAGACCGGGTTCGGTCAGTGCGGGTTCGGGTTTGGCTGGGGAGGGGAAGGGAAGCAGACCGGGTTCAGTCAGTGGGGGTTCGGGTTTGCCTGGGGAGGGGAAGGGAAGCAGACCGGGTTCGGTCACTGGGGGTTCGGGTTTGGCTGGGGAGGACAAGGGGAGCAGACCAGGTTCGGTCACTGGGAGGATCGGGTTTGGCTGGGGAGGGGAAGGGAAGCAGGCCGGGTTTGGTCAGTGGGGGTTCGGGTTTGGCTGGGGAGGAGATGGGGAGCAGACCGAGTTCGGTCACTGGGGGTTTGGGTTTGGCTGGAGAGGGGAAGGGAAGCAGACCGGGTTCGGTCAGTGGGGGTTCGGGTTTGGCTGGGGAGGGGAAGGGGAGCAGACCGGGTTCAATCAGTGGGAGGATCGGGTTTGGCTGGGGAGGGGAAATGGAGCAGACCGGGTTCGGTCACTGGGGGTTCGTGTTTTCCTGGGAGGGGAAGGGAAGCAGATCGGGTTCGGTCAGTGGGGGTTCGGGTTTGGCTGGGGACGGGAAGGGGAGCAGACCGGGTTCGGTCAGTGGGAGGATCGGGTTTGGCTGGGGAGGGGAAATGGAGCAGACCGGGTTCGGTCACTGGGGGTTCGTGTTTTCCTGGGAGGGGAAGGGGAGCAGACCGGGTTCGGTCACTGGGAGGATCGGGTTTGCCTGGGGAGGGGAAGGGGAGCAGACCGGGTTTGGGTGTGGAGGGGGGCGGCCGGCGGGGTAGGATTCAAAGAGCCGCAAGGTGAAATGGGCGCTCTCCTCTCCAGTCCCTGGCATGCAGCAGCAGCGTGCCAAGTGCTCTTGCAATGGGAGCGTGTGTCCTGCTTTCCCTTCACGAGTCCGTCCTGCGCCTGGGCTGGGGAGTTGAATGCTGGGCTCTCGCTCCAGCAGGGGGCGTGGGGCAGGCAAGACTGTGAGGCAGAGAGTGCGCGGCCCTCACGCCAAAGCACGGTCGGGAGGGTAGAAAGCCGGGGCGCAGGGAGGTGAATTAAAGCAGCTTAGCCGCCCCTCCAAGCAAGAGAGCCCGCACAGCTGCCAGCCGCAGCCTCCCTCCCTTCTCTCCCCAGGGAGCAGATCCTCTGCCCTGGAAAACCTGCCGCCTGCTCTCCGAGGAGCATGCCATGTGCAAGCCGGCCCCGGCTGCACCGCACTGACAGCACAGCTCAGCCCTGGCGGGGGTCTTACACTTCCCGCCGCAAGCTGCTCACTCTCCTTGTGGCTGCTGCTGTGCAATCTGCAAGACAGAGGAGTTAGTACTGTAATAATGTACCTACCAACACAGCAATCTGTACAATTATCGATTCACAATCAAAAGACTTCGCTGGCTTTCTAAATGGCAGGAGACAGGAGTCGGGGAGCAATTCACTGGGAGCGTGATTCTTATCACTTCCTCCTCCCTACAGTCTGCGATCTGCAGCCTGCGTCTTGATTGCTATCTAGTCCTATTTTTAGGCACCGCTTTTCGGCGCCCCCCAAATCTCGGCACCCTAGGCGGCCGCCTAGTTTGCCTAGTGCTTGCACCAGCCCTGATTACACACCCAGAATACACACCCTTGTTCTGAGGTCCTGCAGGAGGTGGGAGGCAGCAGAAAATGCCAATTCATGGAAAGTGAAGCATTTCACAGGAACATGTTGATTTCTACATATCTGCCTGGTGAGCTGCCAGGAAACAGGCTTCCTGGAATTCAAGTACGAGGATCCCTGGGTCTGTAACCCAGGTCTGCTGACTGCTGGGCAGCTTCTGTGTCCACACCGCCACCCACAGCAGCCTGAGAGTCCTACGGGCTCAATCAGCACTGGGTGTCCCACCCACAGAGGCTCTTACTGGTGGTGCCTACCACAATCCCTGACTGCCCCAGACATGTTATTTAAGGCCTACTCAACATGAGGAAGCCTAAAGGAACCTGGCCCTGAGTAAGCTGCATCATTTACCCCTTTTTATATTGGGTGCTCCCCCCCTTCCAAACACCACCCAATGTCTCATCCATGCACATTCACAAAAAGTGAAGCCCTTCACAGGAACATGTTGATTTCAGCATATCTGCCTGGTGATCTGCTGGGGATTCGGGGCTTCCTGGGCTCCCAGACTCTTCTGCACCCTGGGCCCCAGTATGCCCACATGGCAGAGAGCACCACCTATGCAGCTCTGATGCTGTAGCGCTTCTGGTGAAGCTGATGGGAGAGGGCTCTCGCATTGGCTTAATAACTCCACCTCTATGGGAGGCAGAAGCTACGTAGTACTGTCTACACACGGGGTTAAGGTTGGTATAATTATGTTGCACAGGGATGTGAATTTTTCAAACCCCTGAGCGACGTAGGTACCAAAGTAAGTGTGTAGTGTAGACCTGCATTTTATGAAAGGAAGAAGGATCCATAAAGTCCCACCTCCTAATTGTTGCTCCCACTGTCTGGGGGACCTTGTGTCACCAGTGTGACATGTCACACAAGGAGCTGCACAAACCTGGGAACTAGGAGGAGGCGGGGGGATCATTGATGACCCAAAGCAGAGAGGAGGGTTGGGTTTCAAGGCAGGACTTGCAGGAGCAAAGAGGGCACTCTATTCGGCATTGGTGAGGCCTCATCTGGAGTACTGTGTCCAGTTTTGGACCCCACACTACAAGGAGGATGTGGAAAAATTGGGAAGAGTCCAGCGGAGGGCAACAAAAATGATTAGGGGGCTGGAGCACATGACTTATGAGGAGAGGCTAAGGGAACTAGGATTATTTAGTCTGCAGAAGACAAGAATGAGGGGGGATTTGATAGCTGCTTTCAACTACCTGAAAGGGGGTTCCAAAGAGGATGGATCTAGACTGTTCTCAGTGGTAGCAGATGACAGAACAAGGAGTAATGGTCTCAAGTTGCAGTGGGGAAGGTTTAGGTTGGATATTAGGAAAAACTTTTTCAGTAGGAGGGTGGTGAAGCACTGGAATGGGTTACCTAGGGAGGTGATAGAATCTCCTTCCTTAGAGGTTTTTAAGGCCTGACTTGACAAAGCCCTGGCTGGGATGATTTAGTTGGGGATTGGTCCTGCTTTGAGCATGGGCTTGGACTAGATGACCTCCTGAGGTCCCTTCCAACCCTGATATTCTATGATTCTATCATTCTAAGACAGTCCCTCCAGGTACAGGGGCAGCAGAGTGGCTGGCATGATGCCAAGAGATGGGAAGAGGAGAGGAAAAGAGGAGGAGGGCAGAGGAGAAAGAAGAACATAGGTTAGAACATCCCCTCCTATCTCCTCAGAGTGATGTATATACCATGCTCCTTGCTGTCAAGGCAGTTTAACAGGTTGATGATACATGATCATACATCTTCTCTTGCTTTCTGCACCTCCCAGCTCAATCCCAGGCCTGGAATATGTATGATAAAGCTACATAAATATGTAAATATATAGGTCTTGAGGTGAGTTAGAAAATTGATGAGAAGCAAAATTATTAACACTGCGCTTAGTTTAAATTGCATGAACAAGAAGGGGAGGGAGAACTCTAGTTCAGTCCGAAACGACAGAAACTCTGCCTATCAAAGCAAGATGCCGAGCCAAAAGCATTACATCATCAAAATTTATGCTCATTGGCTGGTCAGAGAACAAGGGCTGGACACAGCTACTAACTCCTTGTCAATAAAAAAGCCTTACAGCTGCCTAAAGAAGTTTCCATAGTTGTCAGCTACACCACAAATGTACTGAAAACATACCCAGCTTCTGTTCACACCTGAGCCTGTCTGAGAATACTACATGGCTTTTTGAGTCAATTGCACGGTTAATTTTTGATATTATACTTAATTTTGTTAAATCCAAGTTACACAAAAAACTAGTAACTTATCTGTTTCAAGACAATGAGTTCATTTCTGTCACTTTGTAAGTGAGTCCAGAATCAAAGACAATCAAATTCATGCACAGGTCTGGGGCATTGAGGTAACCTCTATCAAGAAAGAACACAGAGCTGGTATGATTTTGGTGCATTTGACGCAAAACTCTATTTCACTGCAAAATCATTGTCAGTACCAAAAATAGCTCCATCTGAGCCAGACCCTGTCCCATGCAAATCCGCTTCCCTGTAATGAAAAAGGAATTTTGAGTTCATGCTGGAAATCTTTCTCTGCAGCAGATTTTAAATACGGTTATTATGGAAGCAAAATATCAGGATTAAAATTAGATGCACAGAGTAATTCAGGGCAAGTACATGGAGGATAATGGCTGTCTCTCAGAATTCAGGAAGGTATGAAAGCAATCTCAGAACTGTTAGCAATTATCTTCAAGAGCTCATGAAGGATGGGTGAAGTTCCAGAAGATTGGAGATGGAAAAACATAGTACCCAGCTTTAACAAGGGGAACAAAGAGGACCAGGGGAATTGTAGACCAGTCAGCCTGGAAAGAATAGGGTTATGAGGAATTGCCAAGCCAGCATGGATTTCTCAAGAGCAAATCAAGCCAAACCATCCTGATTTCCTTCTTCAACAGGGTTACTGGCCTAGAGAAGAGAGACCCTTAAACTAGGAAAATGTGGTCTAGATGAAATTACTATAAGATGGGTGCACAACTGGTTGAAAAAACTTACTCAAAGAGTAGCTATCAATAGTTTGCTTTCAACTGGGAGGGTGTATCTAGTGGGGTCCTGCAAGGTCTTTCCGGAGACTAGTACTAGTCAATAATTTTCATTAAAGACTTGGATAATGGAGTGGAGAGTATGCTTATAATATTTGCGCAACTATAATGCACAACTATAAAATGGGAATAACCGGCTAAACAGTAGTACTGCTGAAAAGGATTGAGGAGGAGGGTTATGGTGGATCACAAAAATATACGTCAACCATGTGATGCAGTTGCAAAAAAAGCTAACAACAGTGGGGACTGTATTAATTGGAGTGTCGTATGTAAGACACGGGAGGTAATTGTCCTGCTCTGCTCAGAACTGGTCAGGTCTCAGCTGGAGTACCCTGTCCAATTCTGGGCATCACACTTTAGGAAAGATGTGGATAAATTGGAGAGAGTCCTGAGGAGAGAAACAAACATTATCAAAGATTTAGAAAACCTGACCTATGGGCATGTCTAGTCTTGAGAAAAGATGACTGAGTGGGGGACCTGATAACAGTCTTCAAATATGTTAAGGATGGTTATAAAGATGACAGGAATCAATTTTTCTCCTTGTCCCCTGAAGGTAGGACAAGTAGTGATGGGCTTAATCTGCAGCAAGAGAGACGTAGGTTAGACATCAGGAAAACCTTTTTAACGATAAGAGTAATTAAGATCTGGAACAGGCGTCCAAGGGAGGTTGTGGAATCCCCATCACTGAAGGTTTTTAAAAACAGGCTCGACAAACATCTGTCAGGGTGGTTTAGATTTATGTGGTCCCACATCAGCGCAGGGGGGCTGGACTTGATGAACTCTCAAGGTCCCTTCCAGCCCTACATTTCTATGATATCTCTCCTGATGACTATGCAGTTGGCTTTGTACTACTGTATGTTTGGTACTCCCTTCAATTTTAGTGTTGTCGGCACATTTGATCATGGATTAATTTATACCCGACAGACACCACACAAAGCAAGACACGAAGTTGCCAGGCAGAGCAAAGAGAAAAGAGTGTGTAGTTAGTCAAAAAACTCACTTCAGACGAGCAGAAAGTGACACTCTTTAAAGACTGATAGATGCTTTGCTAGCGTGAGAGACTCTGCTTCATGGGCCACCTGAAAACCTTCTGCACTAAACAATCTGAGAGCCACTAGGAAGTTCAAGGCAAAGCCAGAAGACAGTCTAGGATCTGAAATAAAAACGTCTTCTTTTACCTGTAGAAAAAGGCATGAAGAAGTCACTCTTCTTAAAGGCACCATTTTCATCCAAGAAATGTCCTGGGTTAAATTGCTCTGGGTTTGTTAATTCCCTGCTGTCATATAGAACTGACTTCAGTGCAAGGAATATCATGGTGCCTTGAATTAGAAAATGCAGAAGAAAAGAGTTAAAGTGGATACTATCCAAAAGAGAGAAGCCTCCAAAATTCACTGAGCTGGACTGCTTCTGGTTGAAAGCATGACGTTCAGGAGATGCAAGGAAATGAAGAAAAACAAAAATGGATCCCACAAATCTGACATCAGGAATCGTAACATTCAAAAACCAGTAGGAGAGCACTTCAATCTCTTAAAGGTGGCAATTTTGCAACAGAAAAGCTTCAAAAACAGACTCCAACGAGAAACTGCTGAACTTGAATTAATATGCAAACTAGATACCATCAACTTAGGCTTGAATAGAGACTGGGAATGGCTGAGCCATTACACAAATTGAATCTATTTCCCCATGTTAAGTATCCTCACACCTTCTTGTCAAACTGCCTGAAATGGGCCATCTTGATTATCACCACAAAAGTTTTTTTTTTCCTTATGATAATAGCTCATCTTAATTAATTAGCCTCTTAGAGTTGGTAGGGCAACTCCCACCTTTTCATGTTCTCTGTATGTATATATATCTCCTTACTATATGTTCCATTCTATGCATCTGATGAAGTGGGCTGTAGCCCACGAAAGCTTATGCTCAAATAAATTTGTTAGTCTCTTAGGCCTGGTCTACACTAGGCGTTTATGTCGAATTTAGCGCCGTTACATTGAATAAACCCTGCACCCGTCCACACCACGATGCTATTTAGTTCGATATAGAGGTCTCTTAAATTCAACTTCTGTACTCCTCCCCAACGAGGGGAGTAGCGCTAAATTCGACATGGCCATATCGAATTAGGCTAGGTGTGGATGGAAATCGACGCTAATAGCTCCGGG
>NW_020664753.1:3124963-3143836 GCF_002925995.2 Terrapene triunguis | reverse complement strand
TCACTTAATCTCTCTCTGTCTCAGTTCCCCGTCTCTAAAAGAGAGAAGATAATTCTTCCTTTCTCCACTTTTTCTTTTTCATGTGTATTTAATATGTACGTTGCTTGGAGCAGGGACTGTCTCAAACTGTTTGTTAGCACAACCCATATGCAAAGGAGCCCCAGTCTTGGCTGGGACCTATAGAAACTAATAGAACACAAATAAATAATAATCATCACTTAGAAAACACTGTAAATTTACACAGTGATTTACTCGGGAGGCCATCCCCATGCAATGTGGGTGCCAGACTTGTATCAGACATCTAGCAGAGAAGAAAATCAGAATAAGGAAGCTGTGGGCCTGGGTGTCTTAATCGCCCAACACACTGAAGATAAACTAATCCACTCTAACATGGTTCGCTGTGTTAGCTTCTGCCTACTCTGGACAAACATTTTCCATTTGCCCATTGGCCACAGATCAGAGGGTAGAAAACATGGGAAATAACAGCCAGGAAAGGTCATCTCGGGAACTTTTCTCACATATTTTTCCTTTACATTAACACAGATTGTTATATGTGCAGCTAATGGTTTGAGCAGGGGTGGCCAACCTGTGGCTCCGGAGCCGCACGCGGCTCTTCAGAGGTTAATATGCGGCTCCTTGCATAGGTGCTGGAGCTACAGATGCTAACTTTCCAGTGTGCCGGGGGTGCTCACTGCTCAAACCCCTGATCTGCCCCAGGCCCTGCCCCCACACCACACCTTCCCCCCAAGGCCCCTGCTCTTTCCCCCAAGCCTGCCATGCCCTTGCTCTTCCCTCTCCCACACAGAGCCTCCTGAGCATGCAAAACAGCTGATTGCAGCAGGCAGGAGGTGCTGACTGGCAGGGCTGCTGGCAGGTGCGAGGCGCTGGGGGCTGGAGGGTGGGAGCTGATGGGGGGCTGCTGACGTATTACTGTGGCTCTTTGGCAATGTATATTGGTAAATTCTGGCTCCTTCTCAGGCTCAGGTTGGCCACCCCTGGGCTTGAGTTATAAGGTGTTTGAACCAAAGTTAATATCACAAAATAAAGGAAGAGAAGAGTCTTTATGTGACTCAGTTTCCAAATTACATGCAGCAAATCCCCACCGTGTGTGTTTCTGAGCCTTTCCACCAGAAAATGGGCTTCCTCCTGGATCCGTTCCTCAACACTTTTCTTCCCCATCCCAAAGTTTCTGAGGGTGGTGAGGGCAAATCGGCGAAGCTGCTTCCACCGCTCCCCATTGCTGAATATAATGCCTGGAAAAGGGAGGACAGGAATGAAGGGGGGGGGGGGGCAGACTAAATTTGCTAAATTTCTAACCTAAGGAAATATTGGACATTGAAAGTTTCAACATGAACACAAACATTATTGTATGTGTGTTCTACTGGAGACACAACATTACATTGATATCTGTATGTAACTCAAAATCCCACACATTAATCTCATTGCTGTTTAAAATAATTCCATTGGTTGCCATGCCCAATGGCTGTATTTTGTTCTCTAACACAGTGTAAACGGTCACAGTAATTAGAGCAAAGTACATATACTGGTACCATGTAAAGATAAGAAATACACTGGGACATAAGTAGGCGGCTAAAGTTAGTATCCTTCAAAGAACAGGACTAAGTGAAACACCAGCTGTCTTCTCTATCATGTTCTCCACATACATAGAACATCAGCGCTACATGCTGAAGTTGTTAGAAATGTACCTGTTCCTTTGGCAAGCTTGTCAGCCAGTGCCAGTTTTCCTCTTCCACTGAACTCGTCCCCTTGATCAATCAGAGCTTCCTTCACAGCCTCCTGCCCATACAGCACTACAACCCGCAGTGAGCCCAAGTATATTGTGAAAACCGGGCCGTACTTCGCACTGAGCTGTAAAAGATTAACACAAAAGACCAATACGTTTTTACTAAATCCATTTAAGAATAAGAATGAGAGTGGATCAAATTACAAACTGATGAAAGAGCTCTCCTGCCACTAAGGATTACACCCAAAAAGGGATATAGGCACCTAAATGCAAAATGTAGATCCTGAAAACCCCCAGCTAACCCTCTAGGCACCTAAACTCCCTCAGTGCCTAAGTTTCCACCCCTGAATTCCCTGAGGCACTTATAATATCTGTTGCTGGGCATGCACGTGGCTACCTCAGTCCTTATGGCCAGTGCCTAACACATGCCCGAGCCCTGGCTGGATCGTCCAATGCAATGTTGCCCTCCCTAGCTCATCTGGTCTTAAATCACACCTAACAGATTAGACCCCATATACCAGGCGCCAGAGGAGGAGGAGGAGGTTCCCCCCCCCCCATCACTTTTAGTTTAATGGGAATGGTACTCACCTGGGATGTGGGAGAGCCGGGTTTAATTCCCCTCCCTCCCGTACCTGATGTGAAGAAGGGATCTGAATCCAGGTCTCCCCTCTCTTTGGAGAGTGCTCAGGCCTAAACCACCACACTATGGGTCATTCTGGAGCAGGACTTTCCTGTTGAATCCATTCCATTGTGTATCAATAAGTGAATAGTCATTGGAAAAGGAACGTGGGTCTCCCACATCCTGGGCGAGCGGCCTAGGCCTAACCACTAGGATACAGAGTCAGCCTCACTCTCTCTCTGGAGCAGCTGCCAAGGAAAGGTAAGTCCATCAGAACACTGGACCTGAGTCCTCCCATCAGGCAATTCATCCCTGGATCATGGATGTGTGTTGGGAGGGGAGCCCTTCTACTATCACTGTCCTTTCTGGATCTCCACCTGGGAGGGATATGTCAAATTTACAGAGTAGAGCAACAGTCTAGGCCTTACCCTTGTCCTGTGAAGAAGGCAAGTATCATTAGATCAATTTTACAAGTGGAAAACACACAAAGAACTTCAGTGGTTTCCCCAGGCACATACGTGGCATCAATTGTAGAGCTGGGACCAGAACCCAAGGCTGCTGTCTGCCATTTCCCTGCTTAACCCACCAGACCACACTCCCAACTGCAGGATAACCTGTACAGGCTGCAGCACAACTGAGAGGGCGTATTCTGGTTTACCTGTGAATAAGACACATTATCAAAAAAATAACACATTGCCAGGAACAGGTTGTATCTAGCATTCAAGATTAAGTATTTCTGTGGAAAAAATATTCAGCCTTAAAAATGAGGAGTTGAGCCACTGTGCAAACCCCAGAAATTTCAGAGTTCTCTTTCCCCAGGCTCTGCTTAACGCCCACCTGAGCCAAAGCCCTGGATAAGGAGAAAGCCCCCTTACCTCATGTATAGATTGGGGCAAGTTCCTCACATTCAGCTGCAGCATGTTCCCTATGATGGGAAAAGCAACAGGGCCAGGTGGCAGCTTCCCACTTCCAGACATCTTTCTCCATGCGGAAAAGAAAAGAAGGCAAGAGACACAAATCACCAGGAAAACAGTTGTTGCTCCCAGAGGTTCCATTGCAGAGTGCAGCAATTATTCTGGGTTCTGGCAGGGGGTTACTTTGTACTTCAGAACCCACCTTTTATATATTGTATGGTGCAAAAGTAGAATGGCAAGCGCAAGCAATTAGCCAATTGCAGCTCTCAGTTCTTCTAGGTCAACAAGATTATCTAGGGCTAACAAAGGTTATTGGATATTGACAAACTAGGAATGAACTCCTTCGAACCTTTGTTTGCAGATCATCTGTGTTTGCCTCTTGTGTACTCAGAGACAGAGCACAAAAATTAATCATCATGTGAAAACTTCTAAGGCTCTCCAAACTGCCTGAGTCAGGCGCTAAGTGTGCCTGCAACTGGCAGAGGGAAGGGCAGGAGCCGCCATCACCAGGGTCTTTTTCCTGGGGGTGGACCAGGAGCAGCCCCACAGAGCCCCTTGCAGGGGCATCTAAAAGTTCCTTCTGAGAGTCAGAGATCTGTGGCAGAGACAATCTATCAAAAAAGTTATCTAGGGCTTCTTTACTAATTTCTTCTTCAGCTAAATATAGTTTAGATAAAACTGTAGAAATTGTTTATTAATATCTGACTGTGTTGAATATAATTTATTGCTACTATCGTGAACAGCAGCAATCTTATTTCTGAAAGCCTTTTGCTTAAGTCTATATGCCAACAGCTTGCCAGCTTTCTTGACAGATTCCCAGTAGTTTTGCTTCAAACAGAATAAAGCAAACTCAGCCTTTTGGCACAGAAATTTGTTGATTTCATAGCTTAGATTTATGGGGGTTCTGAGTTTCTCTGGGGAAGGGGTAGAAGCATAGTCTACACCCAAGGCCTTAGTTTCCTTCACATGGCTATCAATTCTATATTCTCTCCATTTCTTTTTAAAGGTGGCGTAAGAGATGAGGCAGCCTCTGATGAAGGCTTTAAAGGTTTCCCAAAGTGTGGCAGCTGATGAAGCGGTGGCGGCATTTGTTTTTAGAAAAAGGTCTAACTCCTGCTTGATGGAGTTAACAAATGATGTATCAAACAGCAGAGAGGTATTTCAACTCCACATTTTAGTTGCGGATGCATATTCTGGGGGCCTAAAAGACATATGTTTAGGAGCATGGTCAGATACAATAGTATCAATGTCACAATTAGTCACTGAATCGATCAAGTCTTGTGACACAAAGAAATAGTCCAATCCTGAATATTTTAAATGAGCTGCAGAAAAAAAAAATACTATAGCCTCTGGCCGTAGGATTACCCTATCTCCACATATCTTGTGAAGTTAAATCAGCCATGCATGCATGAAGTACCTAACGAATATTCCTTTTTACCATTGAATGAATTTTTTTCTTGTAACAGAGTTATTAAAACCTTTTATATTCTAGGAGACATATTTAATTATCAGAGCCAATGTTGTTAAAATATACCAGAGAAAATATAAAGTCACTTTGTGAAAAAATAAAAAATTGCAAGTTTTCTAGGGCAGCATACAGTTCTTGTGTATCTGAGCAGCAAAGTTAAATCATCCAGAGACAGGGTGTCACTTCCTAGCATATATTCTACAAGGGTGAGAAGGAAATTCCAAGCAATCAGAATGTACTGGGAGGGGGCAAAAAAAGGAATTAAATAAATTGGAAAACAAAACAGAAAAGATAGTGGAGAGAGAACTACACGTTAGTACCATGCAGTCAAAAAGAAGAATCTGTTTAGACAGGCCAAAAACACACACTTCACACCCAGAGGAGGTGCAACCAGATCAGACGAAACTTGGAGAGCCTCACATCCAAATGTTACAACTACAGCATAGTAATCACCTATGATGAATAGAACCTTGATACATTAGTCCACACGGAAGCACCATCTAAGAAAAAATTATATACATATAATCACTAATCAAATGACAGATTTTACATTGATGCTCCTTTCCCATGAATTAAGGCAATAGGAAATAAATTGATAATAGCCCTTTAAGCCTTCAACCCCAATGAGAGAAAGAAAAAAAGAAAAGGAACTATCATATCAACTAGCACCCATCAACATCTTTAGAGCAGCCAGGGTGGGGGGTTCTCTAGTCAGGCACAATATTTCTTGGGGCTGGGTGATGGGGTTTATGGGACAAAGTTTGGGGATTCCCTGTGGGCCGCTTTGGAGCTGAAGCAACCTGCATCCACCTTGCTCACGATGCACTCTGGTGTTCAGTTTTCTCTTCTCTTAATACCCATCAGTTTGCTGATATTCCGACACTGAAAAGTGGCTGATTGTGGACAGTGATCTAAATATGGTCTCACAGTGCCATCTAGAGTTCCCACTCTTACCATCTCCCTACCGCATGTCATCTCTGGACACAGAGCCCACAATTACACTAGCTTTTTTGCCTCTGCAGCTGTATTGAAGACTCAGATCCATTTTGCTATTCCCATCTTTTTTAGTGTAATAGAATCATAAGACTGGAAGGGACCTTGAGAGGTCATCTAGTCCAATCCCCAGCACCCATGGCAGGACTAAGTAGTATCTAGACCATCCCTGACAGGTGTTTGTCTAACCTGCTCTTAAAAATTTCCAATTATGGGGATTCCACAACCTCCCTAGGCAATTTATTCCAGTGCTTAACCACCCTGACAGTTAGGAAGATTTTCCTAATGTCCAACCTAAACCTCCCTTGCTGCAATTTAAGCCCATTGCTTTTTGTCCTATCCTCAGATATTAAGAAAAACAATTTTTCTTCCTCCTCCTTGAAATAACCTTTTATGTCCTTGAAAACTGTTGTCATGTCCTCCCTCAGTCTTCTCTTTTCCAGACTAAACAAACCCAATTTTTTCAGTCTTCCCTCATAGATCATGTTTTCTAGACCTTTCATCATTTATGTTGCTCTTCTCTGGATTCTCTCCAATTTGTCCACATCTTTCCTGAAAAGTGGCACTCAGAACTGGACACAGTATTCCAGTTGAGCCCTAATCAGCGTGGAGTAGAGCAGAAGGATTACTTCTTGTGTCATGCTTGCAACACTCCTGCTAATACATCACAGAATGATGTTTGCTTTTTTTGCAACAGCATTACACTGTTGACTCATATTTAGCTTGTGATCCACTATGACCCCCAGATCCCTTTCTGCAGTACTCCTTCCTAGGCAGTCATTTCCCATTTTGTTTGTGTGCAGCTTTTTGTTCCTTCCTAAGTGGAGTACTTTGCATTTGTCCTTATTGAATTTCATCCTATTTACTTCAGACCATTTCTCCAGTTTGTCCAGATCATTTTGAATTTTAATCCTATCCTCCAAAGCACTTGCAACCCCTCCCATCTTGGTATTGTCTGCAAACTTTATAAGTGTACTCTCAATGCCAGTGGTGGGCAACCTGCGGCCCATCAGAGTAATCCCTACAGCCCGCCGCTTCCTGCAGCTCCCATTGGCTGGGAATGGTGAACCGCGGCCACTAGGAGCTGTGGGGAGCCATGCCTGCAGACGGTCAACGTCAGCAAAATGTCTTGTGGCCCACAACCAGATTACCCTGATGGGCCGCAGGTTGCCCACCACTGCTCTATGCCATTATCTAAATCATTGATGAAGATATTGAACAGAACCGGACCCAGAACTGACCCCTGCGGGACCCCACTCATTATGTCCTTACAGCATGACTGTGAACCACTGATAACTACTCTCTGGGAATGGTTTTCCAACCAGTATTACATCCACCTTATAGTAGTTTCATCTAGGTTGTATTTCCCTAGTTTGTTTATGAGACGGTCATGTGGGACACTATCAAAAGCTTTACTAAAATCAAGATATACCACATCTACTGCTACCCCCATCCACAAGGCTTGTTCCTCACTGAGCATCTCCAACCACTACCTGTATTACGTTCGTAACTGTCCTCAAATGAAGAGGGAACTGGCCATTTGGGGTAGAGCTTAGAACAGAACCCCCATTTCTGGTGTGGCCCCTCCCCCGAGATATGGCTTAACCTTCCTCCCTCCCTTTTCTCTCCCTCCTGTTTGCTATCACCAATATCTGATGTGGCTTCTCCCCTCTCCTGACGTGGGTTAGCAGCTGGGTCCTATGCTGCTGTCGCTGCCTATTGCCTCCTCTCAAGTGACTTTGCCCTGTGCCAGGTTGGTGTCCCTTGACAAGGTTAGCAACCATGCTACCAGCTGGCAAGGCGCGTAACGGCCAGTACATGCGGGACAATAAGGTAAATAGCACAAACTCCAGTGATGGGATGACACACCAGGAATAGCAACGAACGGAGGGGGGAATTACTAGGAACAGGAAAATAGGATCTGGGGAAGGCCATGGTTCAAGTTAACTGAAAAGTAATAAACATTTATAAATAGGCCCCACCCCCTAGCACTCACAAACTCCTCCAATCCCACCTCCCTCCCTGGCACTTTCCCCAGGCGGGTGGCACAGCTCAGGTGGCACGTCCCGAGACAGAGAGGTGCACCGCTGTGGCAGTGGCCAGCTTAAACAAAAGTCCCCTTACTTCTTTTTCACCGCTGGGTGGGGCAGGATCCTCTGACTCAGCCAGCCTGCCTGGCCTGGAACCCTCCTGGGGCCTGGCTCTCAGTAGCCAGTGCCTGGTCAGATCTTTCGCCTCTGGTCCCTGGGCATGCAGACCTGAAAGCTGCCTGATCCCCGCAGCTAAACTCTTAGAGTGGTCCAAAACTTCCTCCAAGGGGAGGGGGAATTCAGCAGGGACTCCCTGAGCCACTCTGACTCTCTTCCAGCCTCCACGCTGACACGCAACCCTGTTTTCTGTGTCTGTAAAATCAGGTTGTCCCCTGCGCAGCTAAGTGCCTGGGGGCTGTGCAGCCCTGGCTTCTCATTGGTCCAGTGGACTGCTTCAGCAGCTCACCCCATGCAGAAGTCCGCCTATAGTCCCAAGCATGGGTTTCTACCATCTAGTTCCTTCTACCTCCACCCCGATCTTCAAGCATGCTTAGAATGGGGTCAAAGGACGTCAGTAGCCATCTTATTTAGAGCAGCATTGCCCATCTCAAGAGATCAAACACCATGAGTCAGACAACCAAAAACAATGAAACTGGACCTAAAAATTATGAGGTTTTTTTTTAAGTTTATATTGTTTTTTTCTGTCTATTGATAGTTTAATTCCCCCCCGTCCCTCCCAGGTGAGTGTGTCTTTCACAATCACTGTTGTTGGGGTGAGGTGTTTTGAACCCCCTCCTGCAGGAGCGCTCACCCCATATCTGCCCTGCCCCTGTCCAGCAATTAATTCTGCCTCCTCAACCCTCAGCCTCTCAGCACAGCCCCCCCTCTCCCCCGCCCCATCTCCCTCAGTCCTGACCTGGTGGGGGCAGGGAGGGAAATGTAGAGAACAAGTTGTGTCACCTTCAAAATTCCATCCCATGGCTACTCCTGGGGTGTTACCACAGCCTACTGCACTTTACAGGCTCAGTCAAACTCCTTGTGAATTGCCCGTCTCTACAATGTGTTGAAGCAAAGCCCTGAATCAGAACTCAAGGAATGTTTGGCTCCAGGCCTGGATCCAAAGTCGGCAGTTCAGGCCCATCTCTACTGAATAGAGGGCACCATGTTGTGATGGTGGCAGTTTGTTTTTAAATTTTTCCCCCCTATGACAAAGTTCCTCCTCTATCTTGGTGGGTCCTGCGCTTATTGGCGGATTTTCTTGCCGCAGAGATTCACCATGTGGGTTAGGGAACAGACCAGAGACCTTCCCCTCTGGAAGAACCCACAGTCCAGGTCAATTGGGAGGTTTGGGGGGAACCCGGGCCCGCCCTCTACTCCGGGTTCCAGCCCAGGGCCCTGTGGACTGCAGCTGTCTATAGTGCCTCCTGTAACAGCTGCATGACAGCTACAACTCCCTGGGCTACTTCCCCATGGCCTCCTCCAAACACCTTCCTTATTCTCACCACAGGATCTTCCTCCTGGTGTATGATAACGCTTGTGCTCCTCAGTCCTCCAGCAGCACACCCTCTCACTCTCAGCTCCTTGCGCCTCTTGCTCCCAGCTCCTCACACTCGCACCACAAACTGAAGTGAGCTCCTTTTTAAAACCCAGGTGCCCTGATTAGCCTGCCTTAATTGATTCTAGCAGCTTCTTCTTAATTGGCTCCAGGTGTCCTAATTAGCCTGCCTGCCTTAACTGGTTCTAGCAGGTTCCTGATTACTCTAGTACAGCCCCTGCTCTGGTCACTCAGGGAACAGAAAACTACTCATCCAGTGACCAGTATATTTGCCCTCTACCAGACTCCTGTACCCCACTGGTCTGGGACTGTCACACCCCATAAAGGGTTAGTTTAATATTCAGAGGGGTTTACTATTTGAAGATGATCTTTAGAGAGTACATGTTTATAACGTTAACCTAATATACGTTTGTGATCCTGCCGCCATATTGGATATGATGCCGCAGGGAGATTTTCCTTGGTGTAGCCTGACATTTTCTGGCAGGACTTTGTAAGACATTGGAAAGGGAGTCTGGTGGGGGGCTTTCCACTCGATTATAATTAAGGGTGTTTCTGTTATGTGCAATAGTATATGGATAGTCTATGGATAACGCTGTGGTAGTTAAATTAAGCATATTTTTTAATGCTTTGACTCCAATTTTGCTCTCACTTGAAGCTCTGCAGCCCTGTTCAGTGAGGGTGCACAGGAGAAAGAGAAGCCAGAATTCCGCACTAGTTTTGCTGATCATTTGGAAGCATGTCACATAAGAGGAGCTTGGAATGTGTGTTTTGATGGTGAATGGTCATTATCATGATCTAATCTACGTAGAATGACAGGACTTATTAGAACCAGGGGAAAAGCCTTGCAGAGGTTGGGAATAGCAGCTGGACGGCTGCAGCAGATCAACAGAACTTCCTTACTAAGGGTGATAAAGCATCATTTAGACTTGCTTACACCACCAGATGGCACGAAGGAAAATTAAGTTTAGGGCTCAGTGGGAAAGAATCAACATGAGAAACAACATCAGGATGGGTGAAAAAAAAGTAAGATACAAAAATACAGGCCCAATTCTGCGGCCTTTATTCTCATCAGCAGTCCTATTGACTTCAATGGGATTACACATGAGGATTATTTAACATAAGAACAGCCATACTGGGTCAGAACAAAGGTCCATCTAGCCCAGTATCCTGTCTTCCCACAGTGGCCAATGCCAGGTGGCCAATGCCAGGTGCCCCAAAGGGAATAAACAGAACAAGTAATCAGCATATAATAAAATAAACAGAACAGGTTTGATGGACCCAAATTCTGCTCACGAAAGAGGTATTGGGGAAAGGCAGTGGATGCCAATGGAATGGATAAAATAGTCTCCCAGGCCATTCTTTTTCAGCCTGTTTCAATTAGAGCATATTTATTTGTAAGACAAGATGAGGTTTGGGGGATAAAAAAATCTGCAGCCTCCTCAGTGTATTGTACAGTAGCTGGCACATGCCAAGCTAAGCTTCCAAAATGCTACACCAGAAATGAACTACCTCACAAATGTACTGAAAACATATCCAGTTTTTGTCAAGAATAGAGTCACATCTGAGAACACTATAGGGTTACTATAGCTGGCTGGGGTGGGGGCCATTATATATTTATTTTTTGGTATTACACTTAATTTTGTTAAATCCCAGTTACTTACAAAGCCGGGTTATTTATCTGTCTCTGTTACAACACAGTGAATTAATTTCTGTATTAATGAATTCAGGACCATAGACAACCAAATTCATGCACTACTCTAGCACACTGAGGTGGCTTTTCATGGTCTTTATCGAGGCAAAACACAGAGCTGGTATGGCTTTGGTGCATTTGACACAAAACTCGTCACTAGAGTTATACTGATGTCCTTGGGGTCAACGAGAGGCTTCAAGGTAAAATTCTGCAAAATCGTTGTCAGTAACAAAAATAGCTCCATCCGAGCCAGACCCTCTCCCACACAAATCCGCTTTCCTGAAATGAAAAAGGAATATTGAGGAGATGTGGGAGAGCTTTCTTTGCAACATATGTTAAATATTGTTAGAATGAAACTAAACCTCAGGATTAAAGTTAGATGCACATTGTGATTCAGGGTAACGACATGGAGAATAATGGCCATTTCTCAGAGTTCAGGAAGGTATGAAAGTGTTTGGGAGCTTTAGAAGCCTTTCACAGAATATTTTAAAGGCTGAGCTCCATATAATAAGTGGCCTTTTAAAAACCAATATGTGGAGACCGGTGGGCAGATGTGGGGTTTGAGGAATCGTTAATGCAGGTCCTGAGCCAGTTAATATGTTTAAGGTGGAAATGACACAGTGGTTCTTGAGTGGAAGGCGGAATTAACAGATAGCGAGATGCAGGCATGCTGAGTAGCAGAATGGAGGAGAACAGCATACAGGGTTTATTAACAGAGTGTTGGGATTTTCATTGATTGGAGTAAAGTTGAGAAGTTAAGCAGCCCCTGCTGATCTCTCTCCCGGTGACTATGCAGCCAGCTTCTGCCCTGTTGCATGTTACTCCCTTCAATTTTACTTTTGCATGCACATTCAATCACAATTCGTCCACAGTGGGCTGACACAGACAGACAAAGGAAGATGTGAAGTTGCCAGGCAGAGCGGAGAGTAGTGCGTGTTCAATTAGTTTAAAAAGGAGACTGGAGACGGACAGATACTTTGCTGTTGTGAGAGGCTCTGCTTCAGGGATGGCCCGAAAAGGCTCTGCAGACTACAGTTTGAAAACTCTTTGTATACTCAAGACAAACCAAAGAGAGAATGGTCTGGGATCTGAAATAAACATGGCTTTTTTTACCTGCAGAAAAAGGCATGAAGAAGTCACTCTTCTTAAAGGCACCATTTTCATCCAAGAAATGTCCTGGATTAAATTGCTCTGGCTTTGGAAATTCTCTGCTGTCACCTAGGACCGATTGCAGAGCAGGGAATATAGTGGTGCCCTGATTTAGTAAACACAGATAAAGAACGTTTAAGTGGATACTGTTCAAACCAAAAAGCCTCCAGAATTCACTGAGCTGATTAGTTGGACACATTTTTCTTTCCTTCATTTCCTTGCA
This sequence comes from Terrapene triunguis, assembly GCF_002925995.2. NCBI lineage: Eukaryota > Metazoa > Chordata > Testudines > Emydidae > Terrapene > Terrapene triunguis. Next base: position 3,131,451 of record NW_020664753.1, on the reverse strand, counting down.
TCCCCTGGAAATTCATGCCTTCAACCCGATCTAGAAATACTCAGATTCCATGAGAAAAGGTAACCCCACCAAACTGCAGCCCACCTGGAACAACTAGACCCTGGAATTTCATAAGAAAGGCTGCTCCCATTAGAGTACGACCCTGGTTTCTACATCAAAGAGGTTTGGAAAAGTCTGGCTAAGATCCAGAAGTGTTAGGTGCATCTCTTAGCTGCTATTTGGAAGCAGTTGAGTTTCCCTTGTCTTTATAGTTTAGTCATCACACCAATAGTTTCCCCATAACTAACTAACTAAACTAACAGCGTGATAATGCTAAAAAGCCCTATACAACTCAAAGTAAAATTCAGTTAGCAACCTAGGACGTGGTCACTGCGAGTTGTGGTGTATATTAACACCTCAGCATGTCTAAAGATTGGTGGAGATGGAATCATCTCAGAAATTGACCTCCCAAAAGAGGCTCCCAAAAAGAGGGAAACTATTGCACACTTGCTTCATATCTTTTCCACATATAAAAGCTTGAACTAGGCTCTAAGCCTTTCTTCTAGAAGGAGAGATGAGCCTGCAGAACGCAGGGTTCTGTTCTTCTTCATGCTAATAATAACTGGAGCATTATTGGTAATTGTGAAAATACCTGTCATGCTCAAACCAGGGCAAACATTTCTATTGTGAATAATTCAAAACTGAAAAAAGGAAAAGGTAGAAGAACTGGATTTTTCAGAGAAACCTTGAGAACTAACCTTTGGGATAACATATTGTCTGAAATGAGTGTCTCTGGTCACTGCATGTGGGACACTCAATGGGACAAGGTTAACGAATCTCTGGATCTCGTGTATCACAGCATCTGTGTAGGGCATCTGGCTTCGGTCTGCCATGCAGGGGCTTCGGCTTCGGCCAATCACACGGTCAATCTCTTCATGAACTTTCTCTGTCATCAAATGAACAGGTTAACAATAAAGCTAAAGAACACGATTCCCATAATTTTGCCCCCATTCTGTCACATAGTAAGAAATACACACGTCTCAGCAGATGCACGTTGGGAATATAACAAGTTATAACAATATAACGGTTAGTTTTGGGTTACAGAAACTATTGTACATGGTATCTAGGACAAAATGCCTATAATGTAATTATTAGGGCAGTGATATGGCTCATGCCTGGTTATGTTATAAAAGAGAGCACAGTGTGATGTTATCGCCAGAGCATATAACTAACTGCTACACAAGAGACTGAGGCCTAAAATTTCCCCCCACCAAAGTCAATCATCCACATGAACATGGAGGAAGCCGATGAGGTGGAAATTAGCGCTGTATATTAGCTGGGTTTTGATAAATCTCTAGCACTGACAGAGTTTTGATTTAAGCCCTTACTCAATCCTGACACCTACAAGATGACTAAATCCTAAAATGAAATGGCTTTGCCTTTATCTGAGTGGAGGGTGCCCGTCTGACAGCCCTGGAATCCAAAGGTACCTGTTACCCACAGACCAGGCACCATCTGGCCAATGGCAGCGCAGGCTTCCCCCACACAAACACATACACTTTCCCCTGGCCCGTGAGCGTTAACATGAACCGTGAGGTGAGAAAGGAATCCAGTCACAATGGCCTACTCAGTCTGAAGGCCCTGTGCTGAAACCGCCCATAAGGAGGCCGAGTAATGGCAGTTGTGATGGTGCTTTTCTAATGCAGACACCTGTCTACACAAACTGAACTAAAACACTCAGCCCCAAACACCTCTCACATTAATCAGCCTGCACACAGTGGTGACATGACTCACTTCCAGCCCACGCCAGATTTGATCTGGTGACTTAAGGGGCAGGGGTCTGTAGCCATTAGAGATTCCTTGAGCCATGCAATCCCCTCATCTCCCCAAGATTTAAAATTGTGTGTGTGTCTGTGTGGTACCTTCTATATCTGGGTATTTCAGAAGAATCAGGAGTCCATGTCTCAGGGTGGTGCTTGATGTCCCTGTTCCAGCAAGGAATAAGTCTATTGTGCTTCTCACCAAGTTTTCAGTGTTAAATTCCGACTGGCCATTCTGTTGCTCCTGTAGAGAGACTTCTTATAGTTGTTTGATCATTGACTGTAAGAGTATGGGATCTATTCATACAGGCCCAAACCCTCTCATCTTCTACGTGCTCTGTGACCCACTCAGTATCTTTATAAAAATCCTTACAAAAAATGGGCCACACCCCTGGAGATTGCAGTAGCACTGCGGGGTGCTTTAGGCCATTGCTGTGGAAACCTGTGGTCTTTTGTAAAAAGGAGAACTGGAGCATTACAGTAACCAAGTTAGTTTTCATCTGTATTTCTAACTGTTAACATTGAACTTGTTGTTGATTCCTTTGCTTTCCTATTTTGTTTGCCTGGGCAGCACTAATTGCCTTGATAACCTTGAATTAGAAATGAAACCAAATGTTTCTAACCAATTTTTATGCTCCAACGGAAGCGAAAACCCACTGAAAACACAAATGCCTGGCTACCTGTTGAACGAGGAGTGCACTGATAGAACTCGTAATAGGCTGTCGTTGCAAAATATTACATGGAGATTAGCAGGAGGGGTTTCCAAAGAAGCAGGTAATAGGTTAGGTCTGTAGGTGTGGACATAGGCAGCCATTTGAAACTGCTTTCTTCTGCTAATTCCACTGATGCTAACACAGAGCAGTAAAAGTGCCTCTGTCCACCCACTTAATAAAAACTCTTTCAATGGCTAGATTACAAACAGAGCAAATCTACCTGTTTCCAAGCACTTTTGATACCTGGTTTGGGTGCTCTGTCCTTTTAAGACATCTACACTGCAATAAAAAAAACCACGGCTGGCCTGGGTCAGCTGACTCCAGCTCGTGGGGATCAGGTTGAGGGGCTATAATATTGCAGTGTAGACATACGGGCTCAGGCTGGAGCCCAGGCTCTGAGGCCCAGAAAGAGGGAAGAGGCCCAGAACCTGGGCTGCAGCCCAAGCACCAATGTTTACACAGCAATTTTATAACCATGCAGACCAAGCCCGTCAAGCCCAAGTCAGCTGACCCGGGCCAGCCGTGGCTGTGCTGTGGGTCTTTCATTGCAGTGTGTGGATACCCGTAGAGACAAATTCTGTTTGTCTTACTCACTGGTGTAGTCTCACTGGCATCATCGGCACTACTCACACAAATGAGGTGAGCAGGGCTTGGCTTTTAGAATGTAAGTTCCAGGGGCAGAAACCAGGTCTGCCTTTCGGTCTTGTACAGAGTGATAAATACCCATTATAGGTATAACCCACTCCACAGGAAAGGGGAAGGGCTGCTGCCCTCACTTACCTGTTCCATTTTGATGAGGAAAGCATCGATGAAGTCTCGAGGGCAGCTAAGATCCAGAGACTCTTTGTGCATCTTCACTCTCTCCAGAACAAATATTCTCAACTCCTCTGAATTTTTAAGTAACTCCTGGTGAGGCCCAGGTATATAATCCATGAGAGTTGGGAAAAAATTGTACAGCTAGAATGATGGAAGGAAAAGCACAGCTTTGTTTATCTGGACATAACAAATAATCAATTGATTAAATTGGCCCAATTGACTCAGTTACAGCAGCACGATACAATACTTCTGTGGCACGTTCCTGTGCAAATGGATTCTAAAGAACTTCTCCAGCTTCACTAATTCATTCTACTCGATACACACATATTCCTCACGTAAACTGCAGTGACACTCAGTTCTATTCGCTACAATAATCTCCATTATTTCCAACATAAAACCATCCCCAATATTCACATGCTTTTCTTGAAAAATCACACTCAAATTCCCAAACCTAACTCGGACTACAGATTTTCATAGGCAGTAATAAAACATTATAGACTTTACAAGTAAAAGGTATCTTAGTCTTCCTCAGGTTGGAGTGAAGGAGCCAAATTCTCTGCTGCTGTACCTCCATTGATTTCGACTGAGTTCGACTGTTGTGCATTTGGTGAGGTTTTCAGCAATGGGATGTGTGAGTGGCTTTGTACTGGAAATGAAAAGGAGTTTGCTTTGCGGGTGAGGAATGTGACCACATTCAGGTATCCCATTGTGAATATACTAAGGCATGTGAATTGCAATGGTTTGGATAATAATGTTTTAATTGGCAATTTCCTTGATTTTTACCAATAGTGTTGAAAGGGAATGTCCTTGAGCAAACGTAATTCTGAACAAATGAAGTGTTTTGTGTGGGAATTTAAATAATCCTCAGAAACAAGTTTGAGGCTGAGATTGGTAATAGCTGCAGCCTAGTGAGGAGAATAGGAACATTAAGGGAATCTAAAATAACAATTGTTTAAGGAGAATGAATGGTAAAAGAAAGAAATCTTTGTCCCTTCCTCCATTATAAAGGAGAAGAGTGGGAAAAACCACTGAACACACCTGTCCCAGGAGAGAGCGAAAGACTTCATTGTTTTCCTCTGTGAGTTTAATTAATGTCAGAAACTTCTGATCTTCATAGTCAAACCGGTCCCCAAAGACAATGGAGCAGATGATGTTGGAGACAGCATGGGTGAGAGGGATGGTGGGGTCAAAGGGTCGCTCTGCAATAAAAACAAACCAGGGTCCAATTTTTAATTCAGTATTTTCACCTACAGCATCACATCCTTTGATGTTATTGGGAAGTTCTGGATGTCCTGGCCCCAGGCCAAGAGTGCAGTCCCTAATATTCATTGGGGAGGGTGAGTTATGGTGTCACAGTTCCAGGGTAAGCTGGGCTTTAGACCCCTTTCAGTCCCTCTCAAGAGCCCCCCCTCAGGTGACAGGCCTGAGTTCCTGCCCCTCTCTGAATGGGAGGAACTCCTCAGTCCAACCACCCTTGGACTGGATATCTGGGCGGCAGACTCACTACTTCCCAACTATGGTAGCATGACAGGCTGCTCTGTGCTGGGCACCCGTGAGCCCTTTCCCTCCAGGGACCTGTGACCAGCGGGGGATCAAAGTGACTCAAAAACAGCTTCTCCAAAACAAAGTGTTATTTATCCTCCCAAAGGTATGCAGCACACAGAGCAAAAACTAGAAACAATAAAGGCTTCTACACACATTCCTTTTACCTAAACAATCTTTCCTTGCAAGCTTTGGTAAGTTCCATTCAGCCCAGTTACCTCCATCTCACTCAGCCCCCTTCCTGCTTGGGTGAAAATCCTTAAGGTTTTAGTATCCCTGTTGGATGCTAGTTTCTGTCTCGGAAGAGAATACTTGCCAAATAGCTGAAGCTACGCTGGGCGTGTTCTCAGATTAACAGCTTCTCCATTATTAACCTTGGCATTCTCTCTGACCGTACTTATCTTTGCCATTATTTCATTTTCTCTTGGTGTCCCCCTTTCAGCCTCCTTTTTATTTAATTCAGTACAGGATAATATCACACAGATAAACTGAGATGCACATGAAAAATAACACAGATATTTCCCTCATTCTCCACATAGGGCTTCCCCAATGCTATCTCTGTACATTTATATTAAATAATTATCCCCATTTTGCTGGGAATCAGCTTTCACTCTGTCTCCTTTGCTGCTCTCTGCCTGACACACTCTGATCTAACCAGGGACCATGAGTCCCTCTCTGAGTGACAGCTGCCTGTGTGCCATAGGCTCTTTACACAGGCCTGACAGACAGTATCCCTTTCAGAACAGGATCCTGCATTCAGAGGATTCTACCTGAGCCATTTCTTGTAGCATCATCACAAACTCCTAAAATGCAGTGGGGCCTATACAATATTCAAAGGAATTGTCTACAAGACTTCACCCCTCTGACTTGAGACCACATTGCACAGGGAGAACATCCCGAAGCAGCATTTTCTCCATGCAGTGTGTTCTCGCCTCACAGCAGACTCCTGCTCATGTCTCTCACCAGGGGTGAAAGTAACTTAAGGGACTTACCGGTACCTGAAGTCCTGAGCTGGGGGGCGGGGCCTCAACCGGAAGAGGCATGGCCTCAACCTGAAGAGGTGGGGCCTTTAAATTAAGATTTAAAGGGCCTAGAGCTCCGGCTGAGGTAGCAGCAGCCTGGAGCCCCAGGCCCTTTAAATCACCACCAGAGCTACCAGCTGCAGACGTGTCTGGGAGCCCTGGGGCTTGGGGGCGATTTAAAGGGCCAGGGGCTCCGGCCGCCGCTACTGCAGCGGCTTACTTTCACCTCTGTCCCTCACCCAGGCAGATTCCTTTTGAGTCATTATCTACAGGAGCAGCTTCCCTTGGCTCAGGATACACAAGTGGCAATAGCAGTAAAGTGGCTCTCTCTTGTGTCTGTATCATGGGTGGGGAAGGTTCTCCGTGCATTCTCCTCTCATACACACAATTCACCCAGATGGACAGTAAACTTCATTTTAGCCCTTAATGTTGCACTGTATATTGCAAGAGGCAGGACGGTCTTGTGGTTAAAGCAGTGGCCTGGGTCTCAGGAAATCTGGAGACAATTCCCAGCTCTGCCACAAACTTCCAGGTGTGACCTCGAGCAAGTCACTTAATCTCTCTCTGTCTCAGTTCCCCGTCTCTAAAAGAGAGAA
>NW_020664753.1:3074187-3119963 GCF_002925995.2 Terrapene triunguis | reverse complement strand
TCACTTAATCTCTCTCTGTCTCAGTTCCCCGTCTCTAAAAGAGAGAAAATAATTCTTCCTTTCTCCACTTTTTCTTTTTCATGTGTATTTATTATGTATGTTGCTTGGGGCAGGGACTGTCTCCAACTGTTCGTTAGCACAACCCATATGCAAAGGAGCCCCAGTCTTGGCTGGGACCTATAGAAACTAATAGAACACAAATAAATAATAATCATCACTTAGAAAACACTGTAAATTTACACAGTGATTTACTCGGGAGGCCATCCCCATGCAATGTAGGTGCCAGACTTGTATCAGACATCTAGCAGAGAAGAAAATCAGAATAAGGAAGCTGTGGGCCTGGGTGTCTTATTCGCCCAACACACTGAAGATAAACTAATCCACTCTAACATGGTTCACTGTGTTAGCTTCTGCCTACTCTGGACAAACATTTTCCATTTGCCCATTGGCCACAGATCAGAGGGTAGAAAGCATGGGAAATAACAGCCAGGAAAGGTCATCTCAGGAACTTTTCTCACATATTTTTCCTTCAAATTAACAGAGGCTGTTATATGTGCAGCTAATGGCTTGAGCTATAAGGTATTTGAACCAAAGTTAGTATCACAAAATAAAGGAAGAGAAGAGTCTTTAGCTGACTCCTCAATTCCTGACATACGTGCAGCAAATCCCCACCGTGTGTGTTTCTGAGCCTTTCCACCAGAAAACGGGCTTCCTCCTGGATCCGTTCCTCAATACTTTTCTTCCCCATCCCAAAGTTTCTGAGGGTGGTGAGGGCAAATCGGCGAAGCTGCTTCCACCGCTCCCCATTGCTGAAAATAATGCCTGGAAGAGGGAGGAGAACAGGAATGAAAGGGGTGGGGGAACATTGGTCATTGAAAGGTTCAATGTGAACGCAAACATTATTGTATGTGTGTTCTACTGGAGACACTACATTACATTGATATGTGTATGTAACTCAAAATCCCACACATTAATCTCATTGCTGTTTATAGGAATTATGAACCAGGGCCAGCTCCATAGTTTTTGCCGCCCCAAGCAAAAAAAAAAAAAAATAATAATAAAAAGCTGCAATCGGGAACTCTAACGCCGCTGCTTCATTCTTCGGCGGCAATTCGGCAGTAGGTCCTTCCCTCCGACACAGACTGAGGGACCCGCCGCCGAAGTGCCGGACATGCTGCCCCCTTCCAGGGGCCGACCCAAACACCTGCTTGCTGGGCTGGTGCCTGGAGCCGGCCCTGTTATGAACAAGAAAAATAATTCCATTGGTTGCCATGCCCAATGGCTGTATTTTGTTCTCTAACACAGTGTAAACGGTCACAGTAATTAGAGCAAAGTACATATACTGGTACCATGTAAAGATAAGAAATACACTGGGACATAAGTAGGCGGCTAAAGTTAGTATCCTTCAAAGAACAGGACTAAATGAAACAAGAACTGTCTTCTTTGTCGTGTTCTCCACATACATAGAACATCAGCGCTACATGCTGAAGTTGTTAGAAATGTACCTGCTCCTTTGATAAGCTTGTCAGCCAGTGCCAGTTTTCCTCTTCCACTGAACTCATCCCCTTGATCAATCAGAGCTTCCTTCACAGCCTCCTGCCCATACAGCACCACAACCCGCAGTGAGCCCAAGTATATTGTGAAAACCGGGCCATACTTCGCACTGAGCTGTAAAAGATTAACACAAAGGACCAATAAATTTTTACTATAGCCTCTTCAGAATGAGTGTGGATCTAATTACAAACTGATGAAAGAGCTCTCCCGCCATTAAGGGGGGGAGGGATAGCTCAGTGGTTTGTGCATTGGCCTGCTAAACCCAGAGTTGTGAGTTCAATCCTTGAAGGGGCCACTTAGGGATCTGGGGCAAAATCAGTACTTGGTCAAAGGTCAAAATCAATGACCTTTCAGGGTCCCTTCCAGCTCTATGAGAGAGGTATATTTCCGTATATATTAAGGGTTACACCGAAAATGGGATATAGGCACCTATATCCAAAATGTTGATCCTCAAAACCCCTAGCTAACCCTCTAGGCCAGCGGTTCTCAAAGTTATTTGATCATGCCCCCCTTCTTCGTGTCTGTAGTCATTTATGGCCACTCCCACCCCACAAGTACATATACTGCCCCCCAGCTCTGAAGGCAGAGCAGAGCAGCAGAAGCTGCTGGCTCAGTGCCCAGCTCTGAAGGCAGCACTGCACCAGCAGCAGCTCGGAAGTAAGGGTGGCAATGTGAAGGGATATTGGTCAATAAGACTTAGTGCCGCATTGGCACCCTTACTTCTGCGCTGCTGCTGCCACCCCAGAGCTAACAGCCAGAACCTCACCACTTCCCGGTAAGGGATTGGGGGGGGGGCAGGAAGGAGTGCCCAAACCCTGGTGGCAGAGCTCTGGCTGTCCCCTGTATCCCCACCTCCAGGGTGTGAAGGGTCCATTGGCACGAGCCCAGCCAGCCAGAGCTCTTTAAAAAAAAAAAAGCACACAGCTCATGCCTCCCTTGACCCATTCCCACATCTCTCTTGTGAGGTCCGCCACATACATTAACTCCTCACTTAACGTTGTAGTTATGTTCCTAAAAAATGCAACTTTAAGTGAAACAATGTTAAACGAATCCAATTTTCCCAAAAAATGTAATGTAAATACAGGGGGTTAGGTTCCAAGGACATTTTTGGGGGGCAGACAAAAGGCATTATATACTGTACTGTACTGTGGTTGGGAAGCACCCCGGCTTACCCCACACAGGCACAGCCCACTGCAGGCAAGGATGCTAGGAAGCACCTTTGCAGCAGCAGCTTCCCCGGAGAAGAACAGGCGCCGACTTTGCCAGGGGCGCCAAGCCCGCCTCTTCCTTTCCCCACTCCACTCCAGGCCCACCTCTTCCCACCCCCACTCCTCTCCTCTCCGGAGCAGCCACATCCCTGTTCTTCTCCACCTCACCCCCCGGCCCCGCATTTGGAGGCGCTTAGGACTTTCTGGGAGGGAGGGGGAAGAGTGAAGAAGCAGTGCTTCCCCGCTCCTCCCCCTCCCTCCCAGAAAGTCCTAAGCGCTGCCAAACAGCTGTTTGGCAGTGGGGGAAGCGCTGAGAGGGAGGGGGAGGAGGTGGAGAAGAGGAACTTGTGCAGTGCTCCCTTGTAAAGTCGCTGCTCTTCCACAGAATCTTACAAGCAGTGGACAGAGCAGACAGCCAAACGACATTATAAGGGAGCATTGCGCAACTTTAAATGAGCATGTTCCCTAACTGAGCAGCAACATAACTTTGAAACAACGTTAAGCAGGAGGATGTTAAGTGAGGAGTTACTGTAGTTTGAGAACCGCAACTTAGTGGGAATGGTACTCACCTAGTATATGGGAGAGCTGGGTTTAACTCCCCCCAGTACCTGATGTAAAGAAGGGATCTGAAACTGGGTCTCTCCTCTCTTTGGAGAGTGCCCTAAACCACCCGCTGTAGGTCATTCTGGATCAGGGCTCTCTCAGTCTTTCCCATTGAAGCCGTTCCATTGCGTATCAATAACTGAATAGTCATTGGAAAAGGAACATGGGTCTCCCACATCCTGGGTGAGCGACCTAACCACTAGGATACAGAGTTAGTCTCACTCTCTCTGTAGCCCAATGGCTATGTTAACTTGACAGAATACAGCAACAGTCTAGGCCTTACCCTTGTCCTGTGAAGAAGGCAAGTATCATTAGATCAATTTTACAAGTGGGAAACACACAAAGAACTTCAGTGGTTTCCCCAGGCACATACGTGGCATCAATTGCAAAGCTGGGACCAGAACCCAAGGCTGCTGTCTGCCATTTCCCTGCTTAACCCACCAGACCACACTCCCAACTGCAGGATAACCTGTACAGGCTGCAGCACAACTGAGAGGGCGTATTCTGGTTTACCTGTGAATAAGACACATTATCATAAAAATAACACATTGCCAGGAACAGGTTGTATCTAGCATTCAAGATTAAATATTTCTGTGGAAAAAATATTCAGCCTTAAAAGTGAGGAGTTGAGCCACTGTGCAAACCCCAGAAATTTCAGAGTTCTCTTTCCCCAGGCTCTGCTTAACGCCCACCTGAGCCAAAGCCCTGGATAAGGAGAAAGCCCCCTTACCTCATGTATAGATTGGGGCAAGTTCCTCACATTCAGCTGCAGCATGTTCCCTATGATGGGAAAAGCAACAGGGCCAGGAGGCAGCTTCCCGCTTCCAGACATCTTTCTCCATGCGGAAAAGAAAAGAAGGCAAGAGACACAAATCACCAGGAAAACAGTTGTTGCTCCCAGAGGGTCCATTGCAGAGTGCAGCAATTATTCTGGGTTCTGGCAGGGGGTTACTTTGTATTTCAGAACCCACCTTTTATATATTGTATGGTGCAAAAGTACAATGGCAAGTGCAAGCAATTAGCCAACTGCAGCTCTCAATTCTTCTGGGTCAACAACACTAAATATGGTCTAAAAAAGGTTACCAGATAACTCCCTTGAATCTTTATTTGCATATCGTCGGTGTTTGCCCCTTGTGTACACACTGACAGAGCACAAAAATTAATCATAAAGTGAATCCCTCTAAGGCTGCCCAAGCTTCCATGAAATCACTGTCCTGTGACTGTTGTACCAGTCCCTGAATGGCTTGGTGCCAGCTGGAACACTATATACATACAGTGGGGATTGCCTTTCATGCTGTTATACGAGCATTAGACTAAGGCTGGATGAACAGTATACAGCGGAGATAAGCGAGGCTCATTTGCACCTCCCGTCTTCCCTGCCAGCCCCTCTATGAGCTGGCCTTTCCCCTTGTTGCCCCCCCTCCTACCCCCATGCCCACTGGACAACCTGAGGCACAGGTGTGAAGACTGAAGAGTCTAAAGTGCCACTGCCTGAGACAGGTGCCCAGGCGAAGGAGCCTGCAACCGCCAGGAGGAAGGGAATGAGCCATCACCACCAGGGTCCTTTTCCTGGGGGAGTGCCAGGAGCAGCCCTACAGTGCCCTTTGCAGCCCAGGACAGAGAATAAAGCCCAGCATTGCCACAGGGCCTGCAGCAGCAGCCAAGGAAAGTTGAGTCCATCAGAGCACTGGATGTGAGACCCCCCTCCCTCCCCCGGCTCCATCAGGCAATTCACCTCTAGCTCCGTGGGAGGGGATATTTTCTCAGTAGCACTGTCCTTTCTGGGTCTCTACCAGCAAGGGCTGCTTTAATTTGCTAAGTAATTTCTCCTGGGTGAAATTCACCCCTACTCTAGCTGGCTGGGTGTTCAGATGTGCCCACCATGGTTATGTTGAGTGCAGAGGAGGGTGTGGTGACTCTAGTGGTGGACAGAACTTGAGAGAAACCCTTCTCACAGGCATTCAAGCGGCTGGTTTTGGCCTCTAAAAGCCCAGGTGGTCTGGGCCCTGGTAACACAAGAGTCCCGCCTTCCTCCCTCACTATTCACCTGTGGCTTAGGTCAATGGAGGCTCTGTCTGAAATGCCGTGATATAACCGGGATGGCAATGTTGACAAGTGCCTTCTCTGCGCAGCTTTTACTGTCCCAAATGAAGGAACTTCCCTTGGGAGACAATTCCACCATCTGTAGAACTCTCTTTTCAGAATTGTTGCGTGACATTCAGCCAAAATTTTACTGGGCTGTATTTCTTCTCATGGCTAATCAAGAGCTGTGCTCTCTCCTTGATGGTTAAACCCTTCAGTTATTTGTAAATCAATATATCAGATTCATCATATTACACAACGCAAATAAAGATGGTTACAATAAAGGGAGGGGAGGGGGAAGCAATATATCTATGTTAATCACAGATCTGTAAAACGTCAGCCCAAATTGCTTTGAATTTTTCAGGCATTCCATTTCTGCCACACACCAGTCATTCGTTAGCTGCGAGGTCTACCATATCACAGAGTCAGACACCAATATTTGGCCAGGATCGATCTTTCCATTTTTGCAGGATTAATTTTTTAGCAACCAAAGCTGCACAATGGAACCGCGCCAGGTATCAGGAATATATTCAAGAATGAAGCTTAAGGGGGTGGCCTCCAGTTTAGCATCCAATATCAAACTGGTCCTTTGACCCACCTCATACCAGAAATGCTTGATACAGGGGCACTCCCAAAACATATGAGCTAACACCAAGGGAGTTACATTTCCTACAGCGGTCAGCATTTGTGAGGCCCATTATCATTAGCTTATGTGGGGATCAGTATATTCAAAAAAGTGACTTTTTGTGAATAAGCTGTAGTCTCATGCCCATAGTTGCTTTTTTAACATTAGATACAATTGTATTCCATTGGATTGGATTGTCATGTATCCAAATATCTATTCCAAGCAACTCTCAAATTATCAATCATTGGCAGAGATTTTGGGGCCAGAAAATCATAAAAGCATACCTCTGGCCAAGTAAATCAAGGAAGTTTCCTCCAAAATAACAAAAAATTTGGATATTCTAGAGCTCCCAAGGCATCCAATCCAAATACATTTGCAAGTAAATGCTTTAACTGGAGATCTTTCCATGCTACGGAGCAGGGCAAGCCAAATTGTTGCTGAAGATCTAGACATGGTTTAAACTTATCATTGTCAATTACCTGCTGTCAAGCTGTCCTGCAGTAGCTCAAGAATGTGCGTACTAACCTCAGGACAGGCTTTTAAGAACCAGAGTACAAACCCCAAATTGGCTGTGAGTTCTCTACTTAGATTTCACCAACCATCAAGCATAAACTCCTGAGGCACTATAACAGCCTAACCATGGAGTCACAGACTGTCCCTTATCAGGGGGTAGCCGTGTTAGTCTGTATCTACAAAAACAACAAGGAGTCTGGTGGCACCTTAAAGACTAACAGATTTATTTGGGCATAAGCTTTTGTGGGTAAAAACCTCACTTCTTCAGATGTATAGAGTGAAAGTTACAGATGCAGGCATTATATAATGACACATGAAGAGAAGGGAGTTACCTCACAAGTGGAGAACCAGTGTTGACAGGGCCAATTCAATCAGGGTGGATGTAGTCCACTACCAATAATAGATGAGGAGGTGTCAATTCCAGGAGAGGCAAAGCTGCTTCTGTAATGAGCCAGCCACTCCCAGTCCCTATTCAAGCCCAGCTTAATGGTGTTAAATTTGCAAATGAATTTTAGTTCTGCTGTTTCTCTTTGAAGTCTGTTTCTGAAGTTTTTTTGTTCAATGATAGTGACTTTTAGATCTGTAATAGAATGACCAGGGAAATTGAAGTGTTCACTTACTGGCTTTTGTATGTTACCATTCCTGATGTCCATTTATTCTTTTGCGGAGGGACTGTCCGGTTTGGCCAATGTACATGGCAGAGGGGCATTGCTGGCACATGATGGCATATATAACATTAGTAGATGTGCAGGTGAATGAGCCCTTGATGGTGTGGCTGATGTGGTTGGGTCCTCTGATGGTGTCACCAGAGTAGATATGGGGACAGAGTAGGCAGTGAGGTTTGCTACAGGGAGTGGTTCCTGGGTTGGTGTTTCTGTGGTGTGCTGTGTAGTTACTGGTGAGTATTTGCTTCAGGTTGGGGGGTTGTCTGTAAGCGAGGACTGGCCTGCCTCCCAAGGTCTGTGAGAGTGAGGGATCATTTTCCAGGGTAGGTTGTAGATCATGGATAATGCGCTGGAGAGGTTTTAGCTGGGGGCTGTATGTGATGGCCAGTGATGTTCTGTTATTTTCCTTGTTGGGCCTGTCCTGTAGTAGGTGATTTCTGGGTACCCGTCTTGCTCTGTCAATCTGTTTCCTCACTTCCCCAGGTGGGTATTGTAGTTTTAAGAATGCTTGATAAAGATCTTGTAGGTGTTTGTCTCTGTCTGAGGGGTTAGAGCAAATTCGGTTGTATCTTAGGGCTTGGCTGTAGACAATGGATCGTGTGATGTGTCTTGGATGGAAGCTGGAGGCATGTAGGTACGTATAGCGGTCAGTAGGTTTCCGGTATAGGGTGGTGTTTATGTGACCATCACTTATTTGCACTGTAGCGTCCAGGAAGTGGATCTCTTGTGTGGACTGGTCCAGGCTGAGGTTGATGGTGGGGTGGAAATTGTTGAAATCCAGGTGGAATTCTTCAAGGGCCTCCTTTCCGTGGGTCCATATGATGAAGATGTCATCAATGTAGCGCAAGTAGAGGAGGGGCACTAGGGGACGAGAGCGGAGGAAGCGTTGTTCTAAGTCAGCCATAAAAATATTGGCATACTGTACGTTTTAGTACTGGCAACCTTAGACTTCCAGCATACATCACACAAATTGAAGTCCCCCAATGATCATGCAGCTTTTTATCCTCTGTGTTGTGGATAGATGCATAAATAGGCGGTCATCCTGCTCCCTAATAAGATTTGGTGGGCTGTAGCAGACATCAATTAGAACACCATCCTGTGCTTTCTCTGTTAGGACACTGATCTATAAGCATTCAAGATCATTTTCTTCTGACTTGGAAACAGGTAATACCTTCTTTTTTTTTTTTTTTTACATGGAGTTCCACTCCCCCCCCCCCCCCTTTGCCCACTCGATCCTTCCTAAATAGGTTATAGCCATTGATTTTAATTCCAATTGTGCAAATCATCCCACCAGGGTCCAGTAATACCAACTGGTTCAAATTTATTCTCATAAATGAGCAATTCCAATTACTCGTTTGCTACCCAGGCTCCTAGCACTTGCTTACAGTCAGGGACGGCTCTAGGATTTTTGACGCCCCAAGCAAAAAAAACAAAAAACCACCCTCTGGGAGCGCAAAATAAAAATAAAAATTATGCCGCCCCTGAAATTGTGCCGCCCCAAGCACGTGCTTGGTTTGCTGGTGCCTAGAGCCGGCCCTGCCTACAGACAACTCAAGAATTTCTTTTTGTCCCCTTTGGTTTCTTGATCAATTTTGTTCTCAAATCTCGATTTTGTGCTGATTTCTCATATTTTCCCTCCATTTTTGCTACGAATTTAATCCACTCCTGACTACTCTAGCCAGCCTGTCCCTGAGATTGATCCCCCTTCTATGAAGTGGAGGCCATCCAAACTACACAGCCCTCTTTCCTCATGGAAGGTGGACAAACGTTCCACAAAACCAAAACCCTCCACCCTACCCGACTTACCTAGCCAGAGGTTCACATACAAAATCTTCTGCCTTCTTTCACTTGTGGGACACATAGGACCTCAGAGAACACTGCTTGAAAATTCTTTTTGTTTGGCATGCTTCCAAGGGCTTAATGCTCATCTGCCGCATAACCTCACAATCTTAGCCTTTCTTTGCAAGAGACTGATGGCAAGGGGCTCCCCCTGCTCTGCTGGAAAAAAAAAGTGTCCTACAGAAAAAAATCCATGTGAAAACTCTGGGCCCAAACTTGCAAGGTTCAGAATATCTCACAGTGCCTTCTCACGAAGATGAAAAGATTGTTAAGGGAAGACAAGCCCATTATGATCATCTAGTCTGACCTTTTTTTTAAGTGAGTGGTTGAACACAAGCATATCTTCTGAATGTGATGGAGAATCCATCCAGTTATTCCATGGTTAATTACCTTCCTTGTTAAAAAATGATTTTTTCTGATATCAACCTCCTGTCATTGGATCTTGTATACTTCGGTATGCTAAATTAGAGAGAAGCCACTTAGATCAGATATTTTTTTCCATGTGAAGGTACCTGTAGTCCATGATCAAGTCACCGCTGGAAAGCTCAACATTTCTGAGGACTGGGCCTCTAGTTTCTTTGCAAAAAAGTAATTTTCTGCCAATTACTTTTTATAGAAATGCTTTATTGCTGCAGTCAATAACCCTGCGTATCACAGCACAAATAACCAATTACAGTTTAAGAAACTAATAATAATAATTCTGCAAGTGGTAATACTGAGAAAGAGATGAACATACAGAAAAGGATACAAAACTATACATTTAAGTTACTAGAAAGTTACTAACTAAAAAAATTCTGCAGAATTGTGAAGTGTCTTGTATAAACTATACAACACATGCCAGTGTAAAGTTGATTAACAGTATACAATTACCTATGTACAAATGTTTTATCTAAATACAAGATCAGCTGCAATTTTTAACAATTATCTTCTATACAAAGACAAGTGCTTTCTAGTTTTCGGTTCTTCATTGGAATATACAGATGTTGCAATATTTCAAACTAAATAGTAATAATAATAATAAATCACAAAATAAAAATTCTCCTTTAAAAAATTTATTTTGCATATCTAGGCTAATGCTGTGAAAATCCAGCCAGCAATATCTTTGCTTTTGTATTTGACCCTCGGTGTATCAGAATACTAGAGATGGATCTGAACCAGATTCACAGTTCCAAACACACCTGAACTGGGGGTGGGGAGGAGGGAAGAGTTCACATCCATGGCTTCCCTTCATGGCTAGGTCCATTCTCTACAACAGACCAAACCAGGAAACTGGGTCTCAACACCCCTTGACTTTATGAGAATCTGGATCCAGAGTCTACTTTGGACCAGACTGTGACCCAGCCCAATGCAGTCGTGTAAGGGAGTAAAACTCTACCCGCATGCACAGCCAGTTCAGAGCTTCCCACATCACAGCAAGGATGTGAGAAAGGGCTGCACACCCAGCACTGTCCACCCCAACAGCAGGAGGGTGGGGAGTGGGTGGAGCCAATGCCCAAGTCAAAGGAGCCGAACTAGTGAGGGGGCAGGGAGGGAAATGTAAGGGAGAAGTTGTTTCTCCTTCACAATCCTATTCCAGGGCTCCTCTGGAGGCGTTACGTGGCCTACTGTCCTTTACAGGCTCAGTCAAATTCTTTGTGAATTGCCCTGTCTCTACAATGTGCTGAAGCAAAGCCCTGAATCAGAACTCCAGGAATGTTTGGCTCCAGGCCTAGATCTAAAGTTGGCAGCTCAGGCCCATCTCTACGGAACAGAGGGCACCATGTTGTGATGGTGGCAGTTTGTTTCCTTTAAATCTCTCCCCCATAAAGGGTTAGTTTAGGAGAATCCTGAGACTTCATAGCGGTTTAATACATGAAAATATTTTAAAGATGATCAGCCTTCTTGAATACACATTTATAATTCTAACCTCATGGGTGTTTGTGACCCTGCCGCCGTATCGGATATGATGCCGCAGGGAGATTTTCCTTGGCATAGCCTGACATTTTCTGGACAGGACTTTGGACTGACAAGACATGGGAAAGGGAGCCGGGTGGGGGGCTTTCCACTAGATCAGAGTGTTTTTATTATGCAGACAGCAATCAACACAATAGTCTATGGATAATCTATGGATAATGCCATAGAAGTTAAATTAAGCACATGTCCTCTTTGACTCAAATTCTGCTCTCACTTGCACCTCTGCAGCTCCTTGACTTCAGTGGGGATGAACAGGAGAAAGAGAAAGAAAAGACAATTCTGCCATAGTTTTGCTGTTCAGCTGGAAGTACGTCATATAAGAGGAGCTTGGAATGTGTATTTTGATGGTGAATGGTCACTATCATGATCCAAATCTAGGGAGAATGACAGGACTCATTAGAACCAGGGTAAAAGCCTTGGGACGGCTGCAAAAGATCAACAGAACTTCCTTACTAATGGTGATAAAGCACCATTCAGACTTGCGTATACCACCAGATGGCACTGTGGTAAAGAAGGAAAATGAAGTTTCTGAAGGCTCAGTGGGAAAGAATCAACATGAAAAACAACATCAGGATGGGTGAAAAACAGTAAGATACAAAGTAAAGGTCCGATTCTGCAGCCCTTACTCTCATCAGCAGTCCTATTGATTTCAATGGGACTACACAGGATGATTATTTACACCTGTAAGGGTTGAAATATCAGGCCCTAATTCTGCTTATGAAAGAGGAATTGGGGAAAGACCGTGGATGACAACGGGATGGCTAACAATCTCATACGCAATTCTTTTGCAGCCTATTTCAATTAGAAAGTATGTATTTGTAAGACAAGATAAATTGGTAGGGGGTGGGGGGGGGAGGAGGGGGAGTCTTTAGCAGTGTATTGTACAGCAGCTGGCATATGCTATGCTAAGCTTCCAAAATATCAAACTAACTCTAGTAATGTTTCTCAAAAGGTCCCGGTCAGATGAGACTGCAGACAGCACTACCCTGGAGATGACTCTATGTTAATTTTTAATCCTTACAGCCCTGCATGCATGAAAATTGATTAAGAATTTGATGAAGACCTGGTATTTAACCCACCTGAGTTGATTTGCTTAACCTGTTCACCAAACATAAAAAATACCACGTGATCTGGGTTTTAGTGAACAGACTATGGTCATTGCCAGGACGTTGGGAAGAAGGGCGTTCAGAAAGGGGCCCAGATAATTGCACTTTAGAATGTAGCAGACACAGGCAACAGACTGCATGCATGGGGAAATGAGGACTGCCTAGATGGTAGAAGGGAGGGTTCTCGCCTGTCTATACTGGCTGAGTGTGGAACGTCATGGCCCCCACCACAGCGACAAGTTTATGCCAGTGCAGCTTGATAGATTGTCCAGAGATCTGCAATGTTTTAAAGCATTCCCAAAACAGGTACATGTTATTAACAAAGACCAGGGCCAGTAAGCTTGGAGGGGGAAAAAAAAAAATGTGCACACACACTCTCACAGGCTTTAGAAACCACTGGTTGATGTCCTCTTAGCATCCTCCCTCATTTGCCTCAAATAAATCCACAGATTTTTATCAAAAAGATCAAGACAGAAGTTAATATCACATTTTAATGGAAATTTCTCTGATCTGCAGTTCTTCCTCTCCAGTGTCCAACTATTTTCATTGGGCCAAACCCTTGCTCAGTGGGAGTTTGCCTGAGAAAGGATTGAATAAACCCTGGATAAAGACCTTGGGATTTGGTCGAATATTCCAACACATAAACAGATTTCCTAATGAACTAAGAGGCCCAGTGCAACTCCCATTACTGTCAATAAAAAGATTCCCATTGACTTTATTGGGAGTTGGATTGGACCCGAATGGAGCAAGTCAGCTCTTAAAACTAGAAACCTTGTGCAATACCTTTTAATTATGACTTTTCCATTTCAATGATGCTGACACTATGGTCTGGTTTAATGAGGTCTGGGATTGAGACAACCTTCACCTTACTCTGGTTGAAAGAATGATTCCCTAAGAAAGCTCATGTACTTTTAAACATTTGGACAACTCTACCCAGCACTCCTCAACCTGACTCCATACATGTTCCTCTTCCCATCAAACAGTTCATACAATCAGCCATTCACAGGTTTAAAACAAACAAATCAAAATCACTCCGACCAAGGAATGTATCAAAATTTGGGCTAAAATAGGAAGGCGGTTTCAACCTCAGCTATGTAGAGACAGGAGACCCTATGCAATATTTACTCCTTATTAGTTGTTTTCAACACCCCTTCTTCATGTTGTCAAATTCTTGGGTGAGTCACACAGAACACAGCATTAAAGAAGGCAAACCATTTTCAGCTGTATTTGTTTTTTTCTAAAGAGCTCACATTTTACCAATAGTGTCCAAGCCCCTTTGCCAGCGGCTGGAATGACAGTTACATCAGGGATATGTGCAGGTCTATCAACTATGTAATTGATTTAAAACAAAAAAACAAACCCCAGAACAGAACAATGAAACCATTACATATTAAAACAAACATTTTACACCCACTACTCTCCATTTACAAGTCACAAGTGCAATATTCTTTGAAAAATTTTCTCCTGAGAGAAAACCCCCAAGAAGCAGAGTTTTTAGTGTTATGCTGTGGGTATGCGTTGGAAACCACATTAGATTTTTGTAAGGCAAGAGGTTTAGGACCTAATAGGATGTAAGTGGATCAAGAGAGAGTATTAAAAAGGGGTATTTTGAAATGAGACATTCTTTCAAGTTTCATTCTCATTGGACACATATATTACAAAATAAAGACTTTAAAAAGTGCTATATGCTTTGTGAGTCCTTTATCACAATATGTAAAGCATAATCTTATAGCCGCTGCCTACGAGAAATGTTAGTGGCAGTGTTAGCGGTAGATTAGATTCTAGGTCTCTCGTTCCTCTCTCTCAGCTGTTCCTCAATGTCTGAAGCCATCTTCTCATCAAGGCTTAAATTGCCCCACATGCATTCTGGGATAGTTTAGAGCGAGCTGTCTTTTAAAAAGAAGCAGACTCCATGAAGCTGATGATGGTTCACACCGGACTTGCCATACTCTGATGCCTTGCCTCATCCAGTGAAGCCTCCAGTGTCTCTTTGTACAGGCCAGTCTGAGAGATGAAACATCGAGAGGTATGGAACCGTGATAACATACTGACAGATGTGTCGGGGGGGTAAAAAAAATGTTTAAAAAAAAAAAAAAGTAATCCGCCAGCGCTAGGCTGTTAGCTGATTTTAAAAAGGTAGAGCAGTTTGCAGTAAACAATGATGCTTTTGATCTTCAGGAACATACAGAACCCGCACCCTTTCCCAGCCCCCAAAGATCAGACATGAAGGATTTCTGCACCACAGTCTTCAGGCTCCGTGTAATGTGAAGAGTTTGTATCCGAATGGTGGACCCCAAGCATTTCTTTATTTTCAACATTTGGCTCCATTAATGCAGGTTTTTCAAAGATACTCTTTTTGCTAGTATCCGGACAGTTCTGTACATATATTACTCGGTTATAAGCCTTAAGTCTCTTCCACAGCTGTACATATACTTTGCACTGTACATACATGAACAGGAGTCCTCCAGTGAAGCCAATAGCCACAACTACCAGCTTAGTCCAAAATGGCCACTCTAGAATCCCTGGAAGAAAGGAAAGGACCACATTAATATTAGTTAGGCTGCACAGTATCCTTTAAATGAGAGACACAGAATAGGCCACAATCAGAATCTCAAATCCAAACCCATCTGAATTTGGTAGGGGATTTGGGTTAAAATCCTTGGCAGTACTGTATGAAAGCAAACTGATATGATCACTCCCAGGTTCCTTTATTATTATTATTGATAAGATGCCATAGGTGTACAGGGCACTTTACAGAAGAGGTAAGTCAGGTCCCAGACTTGAGCAGCAGATAGTCCAATTCTCAAAGTCCACAGGGTGCAAGCGTGGTAGGCAGTTCTCTTTACAAGTACACCATTTTCTGTCACAGGGTTTGTTTAATGCAAATAGTTCTTGTTATACCAACAGTTATGTTCTCGTTTTTGAAAGCTTGTCAATTCCAGTTAACAGGTCTGTTCACACTCAACCCCCCTACTTTACTTTGTGTAGAGCCCACTGGGAGTACTATCCCCTACAGGGTATAACTAGCAGCTCGCAAACAGTTCAGTCTCCTTTATACCTCTTCCTGCCCACTCAGTGATCACACAACACATAGATTCACAGGCTTTGAGGCTGAAAGGGATCATCTAGTCAGACCTCGGGCCTAGCATAGGCCAGACAGCTTCACCTAGTAGTCCCTACATCCAGCCCAATAACTTGGAGTTGAACTACAGCATCTCTTTTAGAAAGAGACGTCCAATCTTGATTTAAAGGCTGTAAATGGTGGAGAATTTACTACATCCCTTGGTAAGCTTACCCTCGCTATTACAAATGTGCAGTATTATTTTAGTTTGAATTTGTCCCTATTGAACGTCCAGAGAGTGGATCTTGTTATAGCTTTGTCTGCTAGATTTAGAGACCATTAGTATTGCATACCTTCTCCAGCATAGGTACTATACATATCAACCCTCTCCACTACTGGCTGGTCAGGGGCATTGCAGGAAAGACCATGACATCATGCTGATCCATCCATTTTCAAGTTTCATGGAGAGTCAACAATATTGTAACAAATCCATGACCTCCTCGGACACCACATCTGTCACTGTGCTGCACACACATGACCATTCAGAACTGCTCAGCAGTGGCAGGGATAGAACTCAGATTCTCTTGCTCGAAAAGCACAGGACCCTGCCACTTGGTTACAAATGCAACCTCATTAGCTGTTAGCAGTATAGGACCTATGCCACGCAGCCCAGCAGTTCCGATTCTGTCCAACGGAAGCAGTGGTGCATGCACGCATGCACACACATGCACACTAGCCAGCTTACTGTAGTACTCATCAGATTGCTCATTTCATTTGAATTCTGAAACGGAGTACAGTACCAAGTACTAAATATTCATGCTATTCCTATTTATGCTCATCTAAAATATTTATCTAAAATGACCTGAAGGCTGTAAATGTTTGAAAGCATATGCTTTTCATAAGCATATTGATCCCTTGCATTAAAAGGCCAACAATTTTCACTACTCCCATAGATGATGCTGTCAGATGGAAGAGAGACCAGAAGCTTTCATTCAAAGCAGCCTCTTTGCTGAACAAAAATCAAGTACAATCAAACTACAACTGAAAATGAAAAATGACAGTAAGTCATGAAAATGTATATTTTGAAGAGTGGCTGCACTCTGAAAAGAGAGTGTAAAAATGACTGTGGGCTTCCAAGTTTATTCACGTTCAATTATTTCCACAGCAAATGTGCTTTGCTTACAAGTAAAAAATATTTTTTTGTTTTATTTTTCACTGCTAGCCCTTCAAACGCAACCTGAGATCTCAGAGTCAGGCTAGGTTCTTTGTGGTTCATGCATCACCGCCAGGAATGAAATTTCAGCAGGACAAATTCTGTCCTTAGTAACAACTGTGTCAACCCATCATGTAACTGATTGGACTTTAATACACAATTCTCTTATTGATGAACAAGGAGTAGCTGAATCCAGCTCCCTCACTTTTTAGCTGTGCTAGCTCTGCAGGGCTACTAGGAATAAAAAGCAGGAAACACTTAGGCCTTGTCTACACAGGATTGGTACTAGTTTAAAAATAGATTTAGTTAAAGCAGTGCAACTTTGTGTGTGAACACTTATATTAGTTTAAAACTGGTTAGACTGGATTAGCTCGCAGCTATACATTTTACTGGTGCAAACTAAACTGATAAGCCAGGTTTAAATTGATTTAAGAATGTCCACACACAAAGTTGCACTAGTTTAACTAACCTGGTTTAGAATCACACCTTTAGTTAAAATGGTGCAACTTTGGGCCTTATTTTAATTACTAAAGCCAGAGATCTGACAGTTTAAAAAAAGACATCTTCTTGCTCAACAGATCTGCCTCTTTGCATTCAGAGCCACTTAAATATGAAACAAAATAAAGTAACATACCAGTAGTCTGTCCCTGTTTAATCTCTTCAGCAGTCCTGTCTATAAGGACATACAGAGACCACACGACGCAGGTGATGGCAATGATATGGAATGTTACAGAGCACATGATCTTCCTCCTCTCACTGGCCGTCATCTGCAACTTCTCCCACTAGCAAGAAATCCAGAAGGCAGAGCAAGTGGTTAGAGGTTTGTGGAAGCGAGAGCAGTGGATGAAAGGAACACTAGTGAACACACCTGACAGGCAGAGGCTGTTTTCCTCACAGTACACAGAAGCATTTCTTTTTAAAAGTCATTATGTCAGGTAGTTGTCTCAACCCACTAGTCCATATATCAGTGTGCAAGTTCAAGCAGTAGTGACTGGCATTCCAGTTTCTCCTTGTGACTTTTGGCCCCAATCTTACTCCCATGACTTCAGTGGGAGCAGGAGCAGGTCTTAACGATAAATCTCTGTGCTGGGCCTCGGTGCACTGCTGCTGCTCATGCCTTATTTACTTGTACACACTCCAGTGGTGCAGCAGAGCTCGGGCTGATCCCAACCCCAGTTTTGTACAGCCTAAGCAACACTGCCTGTTAAGAGTGCCCACCGCTCTGTGGCCGAATGAGAGGTGGGGGGCACCAGCAGGTATGCCTGGCAAAATGGTAGTTGCTCAGAAAGGTTTGGCACCGCTAATATAAAAATACTGCTATAGAAATGAATGGGCGAGCTACTGGTCAGTGTGTGTTACATGCCCGTCTCTGTACCCAACCCACAGAGGATAGGAGTCTGTTATAGCCCCCAGGTGTAAAGCCTGACTTTAGTTCAAGCAATGGAAACTGATGCTTTTAGGTCTAGGTACTCAGTGTGTGTACACTACGCTATTTGATCAAACAATGGAAGTTGCTACCTATGTTTTATATTCAACTGCATTAATGCGGAACCACATTTCCCCTCTGAATAACCAGCAGAGACAATGAGATGAAGTACCATCTGAAATGCCCAGATTTATGCCAATTACCAAGCCGTCAATGATTCTGTTATAGTCCCATTAGAAACCACAACGTTTTGGCCATTACTAAGTAGGAAGGATGCAGAAAAATTAGACAATTTTACAGACATTTACCAACTACTGGTAATCACTCGAAAAAGGCTTTTATTTTTGATGCATTTGAGAATGGGTCTGGCATTTCAGTCTCATATTCACACTGGACAAACCCTTCACACACCTTCTCTATGTACACTGTGAGCCACGGTCTCTTCTCCATTACAGCTATGCAAGCCCATTGGGTTGCATTTGACAATGCATGGATGAATTTGGCCTGCAGAGCGTACAGAAGAGAAAAAGGAGCTTGAGGCTTCCCAACCACAACTCCCATGAGGCACCGTGGGAGCATTTCCAAATCAAAATATTTTTGTGTTTGGCCAAAATATTTGTGTTTCCAAATTCTGCCAAAAATCATTTTTTTCCTGTGGAAAACTTAGATTAAAATGATTTTTGATTTCATTTTCATAAAAATTTTCCATGGAAAAAACTCCCATGTTTTGACCAGCTCTACTTCATAAGCTGGGTTGTTGTTTCTTAGCTCTCTTAGAAATCTCAGACTCTCTCCTTACGGGGTCAATGGGTCAAACACTTTACAGACCTGATTCATGACTGCTTTAACTCCACTGGGACTTTAAGTTAAACCTGGGATGATCAGTTTGGGTCTTATGCTACTGGCAAGCACCAAGCCTATATTTTGGCCTTCTCTTGTTCACAGTCCAGCTACAGGTTATTTTCTCCTGATTGACAGGATACAATACAGGAGGAGTTGAGGATGAGATGTCAGCTTGACTGCAGTTTAATCTCAGGAATACTGAGCTTCTATTTTTGAGGGCTAATTCCATTTTGTTTGTTTGTTTGTGTTCCCTCCTCCCCATCTCCCCCACTTATGGTTTTGTCCCTATTATTTTTGGCACCTGGTTTCTTCATAATAGATTAAATTTTCAGAAATGATGCGTGGATTTTGGATTTGGGTGCCCAATGTGGTATGCCTCACAGGGACCAGATTTTTAGAAAACGCTGAGCATCCACTCAAGGTGTTCCAAATTTGACACCCCAAAAAACAGACGCCCCAAACCACTAGCCAATTTGTTAATTTAGACTATTGTGTTTTTATCCACGCCTTTATTTTTATTTTTTTGGTCTTCTCTTTGGGGGTCTGACATCAGGGACGGCCAAAGCATGACCTGCAGGCCCAACGGCACCCAGGATGTTCTACAGTGCAGCTCACAGCTAAGTTCCTCCATAATAAGGAGGCGCAGCTGGAAGAAACGACAGGTCCCAAAATGCAGGTCTCCATCGTGATCCAAGAGGTCTCTGTTCAGAACAGCATCATATCCTGAGTTATATATTTTGCAGACTGCACTTCTGTATTAAAGATGAAGGTGGCTGAAATCTGCTCCATTTTCTGTAGATTAGTAGTGGCTTTGGGATCCTGGCCAACTACCATTACAGCCCTTGGATGGGTTACACTTTGGACTCCCCATCCTAGTGATTCAGGATCATCTGCTTGATTTTAATCTTTTTTGCTTATTCTTGTCCCAGACTGAGATTACTTTTATTAACCTCTAACATGGGCAGGCACAGCACGATTTGCCAGTGCTAAGAATATTAGTGGTTCCTATCCAGAAATCCTGCTGGTGAGCATCAACTGCCTTTGAAAGACAGAGGTATTTGGGATAGGAAAATGGATACCGGACACACCAATGGACAGATCCTTGTGTTCTTCAGTATCGGTAAGGTAAGTCAGTGGGTGTATAGATGGCAGAAGGTGTTAAATAACAGCTGTTGGTTCTAGCAAGTTGAAGTAGTAAAATGTTACTATGTATGTTTAGTGCAAAAAAGAAACAAAACATTGTTTTTCTGGGTGAATTTCATTGCACCGTAAATAAGATTTTGGCTTTAAAAAAATCATTTGCTACATTATTATTTTTTATGTAACCAAAGACTTCAATGGAATCATTTTACAAATAAATATGAAAAATACAGAGCCTACAATTCCCACATCTTCAAGAAAATTCATAAACCATATGGGTAACAGTACAGCAAATTCTGTGCTTTAGAGTGGGTCTCGGCTCTGAAAGGTGACTGTAGAAATGGTAGGGGGTCCTAACAAAACAGATCAGTTCCTGGTGTACTTTCAGAGTTACAGCTGCTGACCTTGCGGACTACAATAAATGTTTCCTCCTCTTTATTCCTGTTAGCTCTGCGGAGCCAACCCAGTTACTGGAGAAGAAAATGGATTCTTTTCTGGCTTTGGCAGCATCAACAGGATTGTCAATTAAGTTCTGACAGCAGATTCTTTATTATTGGTGATGCATGAAACCAGAAAAAATCCAGCTTGACTCTCAGATCCCAGGTTGCATTTTCACGTAGAAAATACAGATTATAAAATTGAGCAGACTGTATACGGAATCACTGAGGGGGATGATAAGCATGGAGTCCCACTGTGCCATGTTTAAAAAAAGAGTCACTTTTCCGAGCAGTGCCACACTTTTAAGGCAAACTATTTCTTTGGAACCAGTCCTTAGACCTACCTTTCGTAGAGGTTTTAATTTGGTCTCCATGATGAACTCATACTTGCAGAGTTCACAACATCGGGTGTCTGAGCTCTTGATCCACTGTTGCAGGCAGGCTTGGTGCACAAAATGAAGACTTCCTGTGCAGTGACAGGGGGTAATCAAGGGGCTCTCCTCGTCTCCTTCACAGTGACATATCCTGAATCAGGAGCAAAGCAGCTCATTAGGAGGCAGCAGCAGAGACAGGGAAAACCAAAACAATGTAGAGGAGGCTTTTAACATTTGTGATCACGCACGGTCAACCAATGCAGATCCCAAACGACATACATTTCAAACAAAGAAATTTATCAATAAGAAAAACCAACAAATAAAATAAAATGCGACACACAATAACTGAGCACAAACACTGCTAACTACACAATTTCTCTCTAGCTCACCGGGCAGACACACAAGGTCTGAAAGAGATTTGGTAATGAAAAGAGAAAGAACAGGATAAGAAATTACAACACATCATCTTGTCTACCAGAACAATAGTACTTTACTGAGAGTGGCATTTAAGCAGTACGGACACTTCCCATGACAGAACATGTTCACAGAGGTGTAAACCTAACTGTGGTTTACAATTAAAAAAAAAAACAGAAACCACCACACACATACAAACTCCACAAGAACATGAAGGGCTAACCTACGAGGCCTGGATCTTGCCTTCTGGGATGGATTATTTCTAGTAAAAGTTACCAAGAGATGGACTCAGGCTGCAAAGCTCCAGTCTGACTCTTGCCAAAGTTGGGAATGTTTAGATCTTCTGCCCCATCTCTACTCACTCACTTTGTAATGGCTGCCAATGACAGCTACAGTAAGGTTCCCCATATTCCCTACTGATTAACCTAGCAGGCACTGAGTAGCTCCTCTCCCAATATGTTGCCACTCCAAGGTACTGCAGTTCCAATTCCATTTCAAGCTCCAGTTAACAGGGACACTTGGTTCTGCATATTGCCACGGAAGCAGACTGATAATTAATTTCCTATGAGGTTGTTTTAAAAAGTTTGTGAAGAATAACATTGGGGGCACGAGTGCAGAAGGCCAATGAGGATGGGGCCAATATCTTTTGGAGCATCCCGCCTACCCACTGTTGGAATCCCTTGCTGAGTCCATGTGACCCAGCTGCTAGTTCGCACCCTGACTGCTGGCTGAGAAGCCAGGTGGTGAAGGTGAGTGGGCTGGCAAGTATCACTGGGGCCCAGGGATGAGAACCAGCAATGAGGTGGATTGTGCTGAACAATGGGGCAGGGTGAGTAGCATTGGGGAGGCAGGTGGTAACAGGGAAGGAGTCGGGAAGCAGGGGATACATTATGGGTCTTTGCAGGGGTTGGATCACTTGTAGGGAAGAGAGAGGAGTTGGAGAGGATGATTGGTAGGGGATCAGGGGATGTGCCAGTTCTCACTATACTGAGTGCCTACCCAAAACCAGGCTGAGGCAGAGTGGCAGACTCTGCACCCGGATGAGGGGGCAGAGCGAGGTAGCTGCCTCTGATGGGGCTTTATATCTTCCAGATCTGGTTAACTTTCTGCAGCGGCACAGTCCATCCAGACCACACCTCACTTGTTTGACCCCATGCGATGGACACGCATTAGGGCCACGTTCTGGCTCATCGCTAACAGCGAGCCCTTGAATTACACTTTTCACCTGAGGCTCTTTATGAATAGATACATGGAAATGAACAGAAAAGCTTTACCAAAAAAAAATCATATATAAGTTGATCAAATCTGGGAAGTGACACTTAAATGGCCCATTTTCCAGTGACCGTCAGCAAAGCACATTGCTCTTTAAGCTAAGAAAGTTCAGCTTGGCCTTTAATATGTGTAGCTGATTCTCTCAGATATTCCTGGGTTTGGCACCAATAAAACCACCTTGGAACGCGGAGCTGTGAAACAAATTGCTTTGGGTTGCAAAGAATTTATTGACTCAAAGGGAAGCTTCCACTTAGCGGACTAATAAAGCATTGGAAAAGCAGCAGGCCTCAAACTGCACATATTAAAGCAAGGTGAGAGAACACAAAGGCAGAGAAAGCAGAGCAGGTCACTGCCGAGTGTGGGAGGGGGCGGAGGAAGGCGTTCTCTGTAAACCAACCTGCAGGCATCCCCCGACGTGGAAACAGGGGAAAGAGGGGGGAATTTTTCTGACAGGGGAGAAGGGCAGTCTAGGTCACTGTCTTTCTCAACTGAACAGAGTGGTGCCCGCAGCTCTTTTGCTTTCAACCTCACGGAGGCACTGTCCTCAAATACGTCGTCATCCCCCATGTCATCAGAGCAGAAGCCTGTGCTTTCCACCAACAGGCTGGAGGATTTTGCAGTTTGGAAGTGGCTCGGATAGCTCTCTAGTTCATGGAACTTATGCAGGCTGCTGGCACTCGAGCTGTGGGAGAAGGAGAAGAGGTAGCGCAGCAGCTTTTTGCTTCTTGATGATGTCTCATTGTCCACCTTGTCATCCAGGAGAGGTATCTGCACCGCGTGGTGGTTCTCGGCTGCTCCCGAAGCGCTCGAGTGGGTGGTGCAAAGAGACGGCATGTAAGAGTGTTTAGAATTGCTAAAAAAAGGCCTGAGATTGAGCGATTTCTTCTCTTTCTGATTAAATCTGTTAATCCTTAAACACTGCTCCTGTGTCGGGGTCAGTTTGCCTTCAGAGCACGTTCGCTCCCCATAGTTAGAGCCCTCTGTGGTGCTCTGTGCCTTCTGGTCCATGTCGTTGAGGGACTTGGAGAATTTAAGAGCACGGGTGGCTTTTGCATTTTTAGCAGACTCGAGCGCATGGACCCAATCCTGCCCATGGGAGTTTCTCTTTGATGCCTGTAACGTGTCCTGACAGATTACTGTCACTGTGACCCCTTGTGTCAGAGAATTCTGGCAGTGAGGATTTTTCAAGACAACAGCAGACTGCACTGGACTGTGATGACAACATTCAGAAAACACTGCACTGGAACTGCATGCAGAACAGTGGAATAAAAGCACAGAAAGTAAAAACAATTATACAAGAGAACACGTATAATCAAAGTAAGAAACAAGAATTATGGCTAGTGTGGGGATGGTAAACACAGCAAGCAAACAGTAAGTGGATCCCATGGAGCAGCGCTAGACAGTATTCGAGAGAAACAAATGGGACATTTAGAATCGGAGCCCTAGATTGCTTACTTCCTGGTGTACATGATTTTTTTCATAAATTGGTCCTTGTACAGGCCCACTGCAGCTCTACAAACAACAAACATTACCTGCAGATGTCCTGATTGGATGGCGTAACAGAAGTCCGAGAGAAGCTATGAGGAGCAGAAACGGAGGTTGGACTGCCAGCCTGCAATAAGAAATGACAGGTCAGCTTTTATGTAGCACCAGTCTTTAGTATCAAACACAGTATCTGGGGGCAGATACTGCATCAGATCCAATTCTCTTGGGTTAGTTGTAGATGTATGAGGCTTGTGGAGACAAGTACTGAATGTCAAAGAGCTTAGTTTGACTAATGAGCGTACACCATCACAACTCTTGGAAGAGGTATTCATATACCTGGAACACACCTCTTAACACCAAAATGCAGCCTTCTCTGGGGTGGAACCTGGCAGCTTTTAAACTCTACAAAGAACAACAGTTCAGGAAATGAAGAATGCCATATTCATTCAAAGGAGGAATTAGACAGGGAGAGAGTATTTACCTAATTAGGATTTAGCTAGCACACAGGAGCTAACACTCCTATTCGAAAATACCACGGGACTTTTAATGACGACAAGAGGCCAGGGCCTTGGCTTTCTAAGAGTCAGACCATCAACAGTCCAGTATCCCAGACACCATTCTGGGGCATATGTTCAGTACCAGCTCCCAGGAAAGAGCGCCCCATGCTGAATCAGACCCCTCCCTGATGTGCTCTTTATACTTTGAGGTTTTATATTCTGGGTTTACACTGACAGGGCCTCCCATCTGTGCGGAGGCAAACCCTGGTGGTGCTTAGCTTGTGGAGACCTGACAAGATCACAGCCTGAAATGCAACAGCTGAAGAATCCAGAGTTCTGCACACCCAAATGAAAAATAAAGATCATCCATTTGGGCTGAAATTAAGAGAGGGAAAATGTAGGTTGAATCTCAGGAAAAGCAACAGACTAGACTGTGGAATAATCAACATGGTGAAGTGGTAGATGCTCCAGCATCTGGCACATTTAAAATTGGAATGGAGAAATCTCTAACAGAAATACAGTATGGAGTAATCCTGCCCTGGCAGGGAATAGGACCACGTGACCTAACATTCATGTATTGGTGAATGTGAAATGTTTCCACCATTCTGAAGTTTCCTGTGAATCTTCAGGTGAAGGAATCAGCTATGTGTAACCTCTATGTACATGGGTAACCTGTAGACAGACTTCCTTACATTCCATGGCTGAAGAATTTGCTGTGTATTTTGATCCCTGCTGCAGAGTTGTGCTCTAGAATCCCAACTTTTATTTAAAAGTAAAATTATGTTTCTAGCCATTTTGGTTGCAAAGCAAAGCTTGAAAACCTGAACAGTGCATTGTCATCTGCCTGAGTCTGCAGGCAGCCTGAAAAAAAAAAGAGTTTTGAAAGGAGCTAAATGCCCCATTCATCTCAGTCAAACAAAAGATGACAATTTAAAATGACAGCACTAATGCTTTCATTGTTGAACCTTTAGCAGAAACATCCAGCTAATAGCTTGATCACAATCCCAGACTGCCCTACATTTCTTCAACTACCAGATACCTCAACTGCCCCTTATCCAGCTGCCAAAACTCGAGCTTCCCAACGAAAACTTTTGCAATGCAGTTCTGCAGGGTCAGTACAAAAATCTTTGGCATATTAAAAACTAAAAATGTGGGACAGAGTTAAATACACAGTTTACTATCAAAATATATAGCACAGGGACTACTGTACTGAGTGTAATATTCAATCCCATATTTAATTTATTAAAAGCCTCTATGGTACATTTAAAATGAAGTTGCCACAAGCTTTAGGAATTTTACTGCAGAATTTAGGTTCAGCTTGCCACAGAATATGCATGACTTTACTTATAGATAGTTGGGTATCCTACCAGAGAGGGTCACCTATAAAATAATAGTAACAGAAAACATCAGGCCAAAATCTGTTTGAATTACGTTCAGGGTGTGACAAACCAACAAACTGCACATCAACAGTTGGTTATATTAGCTTTGCCCTGAGGACCATAGCTCATATATTTTATACTATGTGAATCAACACCCTGGCAATAGAGTGAGTCCTCACCTACACATGTTGAGGTGAGTTCAAGACAGTGCCAGATGTTTTTTGGAAATTCTTTAGTTTTGTCTCTTTGTTTTACTGCCTTAGCATCAACTTCAAAACAGGTTTTTCTCGGACGTTAAATGTTCTTGTCTCCCAACATGATTTTTTTGTGATAATTGTGGTTGTTTTTCAAAAACAACATCACTACCACATCAGTGTGGAAGCTGACATTTGGATCTGCAGTAATTATGCAAATGTGCATTAATGAGATTTTTTAAAATGCTGTAGTGTTTAAGGACATATTTAGCAAGCTTTTAAAAACAAAATATTGACCCAATGGAACAGCACATCACACTCTGCCTTGGAAACACAAATGCAGATGTTGCTGGAAGCACAGGAGTTTACTCAAGAGATAAAACCCATCTCAGGCTCTTGAAAGAACAAGATTTAGGAAGTATCTGGCAATAAGGACTCTTCATACAAGACCCAATCCTGGCTCTGCTTCCCATGGCAGGAAGTCCGACCATGCAAACATCCTTGTAGCGAAGTGAGACTCATTGGCGCGGCGCCTCCTGCTGATCATCCTGGGAATTAGCTCTTGTCCAGCTTAGAGCGCCCGTTGCTAGCCGGTGGCTCACCTGCCTCAGGTCCCCATGTCCCTCCCAGACCATGGTGCCCCTTACCTTGGGGTTCTGCCCACCACAGTACCCCAGATGCTGGGTCTCCCCTCCCAGGGGAACCCCCAACCCTCTATCCCCCCCCTTGCCTCAGTGGCTACTGCCAGTCATCATCTACCCCTTGTTCACTGGGGCAGACTGCAGTCTAATGGCCACTCATCACTGGCAAGGGGGGCTTGGACCTGCTGCCTTTCCCTGCAGCTCAGTACCTCTCTAGGCCTTCCTGTCAGGCCGCAGCCTGGGAGGTTGCCAGGCCTGAGCTCCCCAGCTCAGCCTGCCCCTTCCCCAGCACTGTTCTGTCCACGGTACCCTTTGCTCCTTCAGGCAGCTAGGTCCATCTTTCTCCAAAACTAGAGAGAGACTCCTCCAGTTTCTGGCCCACAACCCTCTTTTCATGGACAGCTGGGCCCTAATTGAGCTGGCCACAGCTGTGGCTGCTACTCCAATCAGCCTAGCTTGGCTGTTTTAACCCCTTTTCCCCAGCCCTCCCCAGGGCAGCCCTCCACCCAGGGCTGTTTTAACGTCTTCAGGGCTGGAGTGGGGTGACCACCCTGCTACAGTCCTACAATGTCCGTGTGGGCTCAGGACAGGCCTGGTGCACACCTAGGGTGCCGGGGCATGGTGCAGAAGGGATCAAGAGGCTCTACACTCACTCCATGGGCTGTTTGGGGATGGAGAGACCATTCAACCCTCAGACAGCTCTCCATGGGGCCCACAGAGGTTATTCTCGTGGGGGGGCAGGGACAGGGTGCAGAAAAGGGAGTAGTATGCCCCCCCCTCCAAACTAAACAACAAAATGGCAAGAGAGGGGCCTGGAGGATGGGGACTTTGCTGTGGGTTGTGTCCTTCCCCTCCACCCCTCCAACCAGGCTTGGAGAGAAGGGGTTTGTTTCTTCACTCCGATGGGCCCTGAACCCCTCTCCATTCAGGGCCACCAACTGGGAGAGATCGCTGCCTTGGGCCACGTGGTCCAGTCATCTCCTTGGGTGTCAATCAGCCCGGCAGGACCCACATCCTGCACAGAATTGGGGAGGCACTGGGCATGCTCACTACTTTCCTGACATCATTACCCAGAACCCAGATGAGGCAGTCAGTCTGGTGCTTGGGAAAGGGAAGGGATGGGGGGGCCTTATATGACTGACCCTGAAGAGGAAGAGGCACCAAGGTTTGATTAGCCACCTGTAGACAGAACCCAACCAGGCAGCTCCATCTGGCTTCAGGCCATGGAGGCACCAGGACCAATCACTTGGCCCATAATTTGCAACCCGCAGTGGTAACTAGGGGTCTAGCATGCTTCAGTAAAGGATGCTAGACAGGGCCAGGCTGACTTTACAACAGTGACCACTTTAGTCCCTATGGCAATTTTTGTCTGAATAGGGGACCTCCCGTCCCTACATTGTAGAACAGTACTGGTGTGCACTGTTTGTTGCTGCTCCCTTCCCCAGGGGAGGCTGCATCTCAGTGGTGCTGGATGCATACAAGGCCCAATCCTGCAAACCCTTAATGGCAGAACTCCCAGTGAAAGCAAGATCAAGCCCAAAGTTTGTGCAATGCTTTGGCTCTAGTGCAATGTAAAATATTATTGATGAGTTATAAACCCCTCGAAAGAGAGACGGATAGTAGAAACGCTGGTCTTATTCCAGGTTCAACCGCATGAGTGGAAAACCTAAAACTATCCAAGTGAGGCTCTAAGAGGCTGTGAAAGCCAAGAATGGACAGAAACAGTTACATTAAAATTCTCTCTTTGCATCAACTCAGCTAAACTAAAAATGAACACTTCAATCAAAACTTCCTGATTTCCCCCCCCCCCCCCCACTGCGGGACAGAAAGTGGTGCAGAGGCATCATGCTACACAGAGTGTAAATTTGATCCCGAGGCCGCGATCCTGCACAAAAATACCACATTACCAAAAAATTAAAGACTGTATTGTAATGCACATGCACATACAACCTTAACTGTGGCATTTACTGATTTCTGAGTGCTTCTCTTTGCAAGCTTAATGTCTGAAGCTCTGTTTCATTTCTTAAATCTTCCCAAATGATATTCCATCTGCATGTGAGAAATTTTATTCATTTTTCTTATGCACAAATCCACAACTGCAACAGAACATGGAAAAATTATCCATTGATTAACTTTCAACTTCCATACACATGCGTACATTGGACAAAAAGAATGCTGGGATATTGTACATTCAGAAAGAAACCGTGGTATAATAAAAACCAGAGGATATGCACGAAGTACATTTTTTCTACTCTTAGAACTCAGTCAAATCTAAGCAGATTGTCACTGATATAAGTACCTGTTTTTCAGGAAACGCCCCTGTCAAATTTCAATCTCTAAAGTGCAAGATCTGTTCAAGAAAGTTTGAAAAAAATTGTAATAGAAAAGGTGTATTTACCCCCATTCTCTTCCTATGGAAAAACAGCAGGACTGTTTTTGCTCAAACTCCCCACCAAACACAAACCAAACCAACAATAAATTTAACCTCAGAAAGTGACCAGACCTAGAAATTTTCAATAATTTGAATGATAAAAGTTTGAGGACATTATAAACAACTGAAAGAGACCCTTTGGAATATAAACACTTAGAAAACCTTAACAACAGTGTAGCTGCTGCTACTTACTCCAGCTTTTATACATGTTATAGTATGTCTCTAAGTATTATTAGTTAAAATACGTAGAATAGCTGATAGTGTTTTTCAAAGCATTCTTGACTGTATTAGGTTTTTCGTTATGCTGACATCACAGCGCATATCCTACATATAAAAGACCTCATCACTAACTCCAGTTTTACATGGTTTTACTGCATTGACTTCAGTGTACGTGCTCCTGATGAACACCAGTTTCTGTGAGAGGAGAATCAGATCCAGAGCACCTAGACTGAATCCTGGGAAATAAATTAGCAAACTGCTCCGTATTGCCACAGCGGTGCCCCACAAGAACTCAGAAGAAAGGTCAGCACATGGCGAATAGTGTAGATCAACATTCCAATCTGATGCAATTCAGCAGGGTCAGTGTGTAATCTCCAGTGTTGTTACTCAGGTAATCACAGTGAGTTTGAACGTGATAATCCCTTGAAGCCCAGTTAGTTCTGGGATCACCATTAGAAAGAAGCCTGTGATAGCCTGTCATTCTAATTCCTTTTTCTCCTCTGAACAATCCTGTTAGCAAAGGAATTCAGCACCTTTTTTACAGTAATCTCTGCCCACAAATAAGTGCTGCACATCCGACCAGTCAAATCCCGGCCCCCCAAAACCAAAACAAAGCAATTTTCTTTGTAGTGCATGATGTAGATCTGGCTATGGCTAAGGAATATTCCTAATTATCTACTCCTCTGAGTAGGTGACTGCATACAGTACTGTCGTCCCACTTTAGGCTGTGCTTTGGTAATAGTAATTATCCCTAGTTTTAAAGAACAGCTCTTGTCATATTCAAACAAAATGATCAAGTTACTCATTGAAGACACAGTTAAAAACAAACCCAGCCCCAGGGTAATTCATCCATTGATTAAAAATGTGGTAGGAAGTAGGTGAAGTTTTTTCCCACACCTGCCAATGCTGCCGTATGTAGTTGCAACAGCAGGCAAAAATCTTAGTCCTTTTTATTATTCATGTTACGGTGACATTTGAAGCCTGAAAGGAGACTAGGGTCCTAATGTGCTAGATGCTGTATACATCTACGGTGAGAGACCTTCCCTGCTCTAATCTAAATAGGAAAAATACAGACAAAGTGTTAGGGAAAGGAAGCATCATTATTTCCCTGCTTTAGAGATGAAGGACTGAGGCAAGGAGAGATTAAGCAACACAGAAAGTTACAAAGGAAGTCTATGGCGGGGCCAAGAATCGAACCCAGCTCCTCTGAGTTCCAGGTCAGTGATTATTCACAAAACCAGCTTTCCTCTCTGATTTTGTGTTGTGATGCAGCCACTCTGTGCTGCACTGCCAACATAAAATAGATAGATAAATAAAGAAAATGAAATCCGTCAGCTAGTCTACCCAGCTCTCAGAATCACTCCAGTATTAGGGGGACACCCCCCGCCCCCGGCACAGAACTGTCAGAGAAGCTCCTGCACACTTCCCCTCACAGCTGTAGGAGCAAAGTGGGCATGACTGGGGCTCTCTGACATCTCGCTAATCCCAGCTGCTGTATAAATCCTTTGGGGATGCAGGTGGAATTTAGAGCAGCCTGCATCTGCCCACATCTGGCTCACGATTGGGGAGGCACAAAGGATGCCACCTTCGCATCCCTTTCCTCAACTGAGCTGAGTGCTCCCTGTGACGCTTTCCAGTGGTACCCATGGTTGTGAAGCACCTTGCTACCTCTGGCCCTTAGCATGAGGAAGCCTTGTCTATGCTCACTGCGTGTCAGCTCCCTGACTCCTACAGCCACAGGCAACACCAGCACTTCCCTCTCAGCCTGTGCAGGCTCCACTGTCCCTCTGCACGTTAGCGATTGCATGCTGGAATCAGGAGGCAAGAGTCAGGGTCAGACCGGGGTCTCTGTCTTTTCACGGTGTATCTGTACAGTGCCTAACATGATGGGGTTCCGATCCTCAGTTGGTGTCCCTTGGTGCTACTGCAATTAATAAAGAATAAGGAGAACTTGTGATGCACAGTGTTATATGTCCAAAGACTTCCCCTCCCATTGCTTGGAGTAGCCAACATAAATACAGGTGGTCTCCAAGTAGACTGGGGCATAGGAGTGGAAGTTGAGAGGTTGTTTTCAAGGGCTCACATACCATAGTGCTGGATAGTACAGTAGCAGGATTGAGCATTAAACACAGTCCTGTAAACCCTTACTATCAGGCATAGGTCCTTTTAACTATGGTAAGAAGCATGTACTGATGGAAGGGTCTGTACCTGGAATAAATGCCTTGCAGAGATGGAGAATGGTCAAGAACTAAACCAGGAGACCATAGCAGAATAGCTGGAATAACTCAGTCCCACTGCCACAGAAAAATTAGTATATCCTAAGTGTGCTCTGAAGTCATTGCAGTAGTAGTATCTTAGGACTGGACTACACTTAAAATTCAGGTCAACACAGCTATGTTGATCAGGGGAACAAAAAACCACCCCCAAGTGACATAACTTTGCCAGCCTAACTCCTGGTGCTGATGCAGCCAGGTAGGCGGAAGTATGCTTCTGTGAGTTCAGTGAGATGAACTACGGTACCGTAGCTATGCCAGTATAGTCCCTGTAGTGTAGCCATGGCCTTAGACCAGGGGTTGGCAACCTATGGCACGTGTGCCGAAGGCGGCATGTGAGCTGATTTTCAGTGGCACTCACACTGCCCGGGTCCTGGCCACCGGTCCGGGGGGCTCTGCATTTTAATTTAATTTTAAATAAAGCTTCTTAAACATTTTAAAAACCTTATTTACTTTACATACAACGATAGTGTAGTTATATATTATAGACTTATAGAAAGAGACCTTCTAAAAACGTTACAATGTATTACTGGCACGCAAAACCTTACATTAGAGTGAATAAATGAAGACTCGGCACACCACTTCTGAAAGGTTGCCGACCCCTGCCTTAGACTATCATTCCTGTCTTTTCAGGGAAGCACGGCAGGGATTTAGACATCTAATGAAGAAGGAAACACTACATTAAAATAGGGAAAAATATACCTGAAACCTTCAGGGAAGTCAGCTTTGCACTGTGCTCCCGGCAGTGGTTCTGAAGTAACAGACTTTTCTGGAGTGGACCTTTTCCATCAGTGTAGGCTGCATCTACACTACAGGGTTATGCTGGCATAGCTACGGTACCGTTGCTATGCCAGTATAGTCCCTGTAGTGTAGCCATGGCCTTAGACTACCATTCCTGTCTTTTCAGGGAAGCAGGGCAGGGATTTAGACATCTAATGAAGAAGGAAACACCACATTAAAATAGGGAAAATATACCTGAAACCTTCAGGGAAGTCAGCTTTGCACTGTACTCCCGGCAGTGGTTCTGAAGTAACAGACTTTTCTGGAGTGGGTCACTGGGACACTATTTTCCACATTTGCTCCTTTCCATACCATACAATCTACACGTCTAAGGCTAAGCACTCTCCTTGAAACTGGAATCAGGCTGAAGTCAGCTTCCACTCAGGCTTCCCAAAAGGAAACCCTACTGAAGGATTCTGGAGGGAGCTTATTGTGGTGATATCCACTTATAAAGCACTAGAAAGTGGGCCATTTATCTTTCTAAAATCTCCCAGGGCGTAAGGCACCATCTTCCCAGGGTATAAGTAATTCCCATTGAAGTCCATGAGAACTACTCATACTCTACAGGGAGAGAATTGGACCCTCTGTCTTTAAAATGGCCTCAAAATACACTTCTTGGACGGAGGGAGTATGAAAGGAGACAGAACTCTACTCTTCCCCTGCTGCTTCCCCCACATTTCCCTTTTGAAGATGCTCTTCTTAGTTGCATAAACAATGAAGTTAACATGGAGAATCCAGTGCCTGAATACAGAGCACCAGAGACTGGGGGATTATTCGACACATGTAAGCGTATTATCACATGGCGCCTGAGCACCAGCTTACATGCCTTGGGGGCAGGAAAAAAAGAATATACAAACGTATTTTAATCTTCACATTATAGATTTCTTCCTGCCTGCTTTAGCAGCTACTGTCCCACTAGCTCTGAAAAAAACAGGTTTGTTTAAAAAGGCAACCACACATACACACCCAACACCCACCTTTTTCCAGGGCTCAGGTACTTGAAAAGAATACCTTTGAGTAGCAGTTGTTTTCAGTAAGACTTGGTCATCTGATGGGATACAAGAGAAGCTCAGTGATTGAAAAATCTGGATTGCATTTCTATAGACTAGCATTCACTGAATCCACCAAAGCTTTAGGCAACAGCCCATGTGTGTATTCATATGCTTTTCTAAATCTGTTCCAAGCTGATGAACAGCCTAAATGGATTTTAAATTTCATAGCAAGCTTAGGCTACCACTTTGCATCTGCACTGGCTGCCATTCAGCCTAAGAATAATTTAATACTTTACAGTATGCTTTACAGCTGTACAGACCTTCAGAAAAGACAAAGTATTTACATTTTTTAAAAGAGTGAACTTTTGATTTCTTTGCTTCCATCCCAGTATTACCATTTTCAAAGATTACCCCTGAAAGGACTATGAAAGGAGAGCATCCCCACTGCCTTCAAATTATCCCTCCAGACAAAAGACACAGCACATAGATGACCTGCAGATATTTCCATATATTACATCAGCCATTTCAGGCTCCATCAGACACTTCAAAGCGAAACACTACAGTTAATTTGAAGGAAACTGTTTACAGACTAACTTCATTAGTGACCTAATTTAATCGTCTCATTAGTAGAATTCCTTTGTTTGAAGTCAGAAACCCTGAATCACAAGTACAGTAAAAACCTTCCTTGAACTACTGTGCACCACTGACTTTATTTTGGGGTACTAGTTATCTGTGTTTAGAAGAAGAGGCTTCCATGAAGTTTAATTACTTTCCTATCTGGCATGTCTGAAAGCCAGTTATTCATCAAAGGTGGTTTCTAGACAAAGACCTACAACGTTGGTTTAATGTAAGATAATGGAATGATCAGAATCTGCCCCACTTAGTCTGTGTAATTCATGAATAACTCTACTCCAGTTAGTGGAGTTACCTCACACAAACAGCTTTGAGATTGGAATCTGGCTCTCTCTATAATGATTCTTGTTACAAATATTCACATCTCATCTTGTAGGTGGCCTAACTAGCTCAATGTGCTCGGAAATGCTGCTAATATTTAATTCAAAACATAAAAGGAAAGACTCAAGCTGAGATTCACCTTAAGGGATCAGAGCGGATTTTAATGGAATGCTCTAAATCAGTAGTCTCCAACCTTTTTATGCACAAGGTCACTTTTTTAATTTAAGTGCAACCCAGGATCTACCCCACCCGTTCCCTGAGGCCCTGCCCACTTCATCTCCCCTCCCTCTGTTGCTTGCTCTCCTCCACCCTCACTCACTTTCACTGGGCTGGGGCAGAGGGTTGGGGTGCAGGAGGGGGTATGGGGTGTTGGCTCTGGGAGGGGGCTCAGGGCTGGGGCAGGGATTTGGGGTGCAGGAGAGGGTATGGGGTGTTGGCTCCAGGAGGGGGCTCAGGGCTGGGGTACAGGGTCCCGCTGAGCGGCACTTACCTCAGGCGGCTCCTGGTAAGCGGTGCAGCGGGGCTAAGGCAGGCTCCCTGCTTGCCCCAGCCCCACGCCGCTCCTGGAAGCAGCAGACACCCCCCGGGGGCCCGGGGGGGGGGGGGGAAACGTGGCTCCACACGCCCCCGCAGCTCCCATTGGCTGCAGTTCCCTGTTCCTGGCCAATGGGAGGTGCGGGGGCGCTGCTTGCAGGCAGGAGCAGCGCATGGAGATGCCTCCCCTCCCCTAGCCCCCTTCTCCTCCCAGGACATGCTGCCGCTTTCAGGAGCGGCGCAGGGTCAGGGCAGGCAGGGAGCCTGTCTTAGCCCCGCTGCGCCACTGGACTTTTAGTGGCTGGAGATCGCAATCTACTGGTTGATGACCACTGCTCTAAATACTGTACAGAGAAAGCAGAGGGGGCCTGGACAAAAGCCAGGCCCCCTGGTGTGCAAATGGCTACACAAACCCCAGTATTTCCACATGAGGCTCCTCCCACACCTCATCCCTTGCTCTCCTTCGGCTGCTTCTGGCAGGGCCCAGTGCTCAGCACCCTCTCTTGGCTAGATGCTGATCTGGGACTTTGGCCTCTGGAAAACAACCCAATCTTTTCCCTCCAGCTCATCATAGGAAAGCTGGGGATGGGAGAAGGACACACAATAATAAGGCAGCAAGTTTATTATATTGCATCATCTCTGAAATGATGAACGGTTTTGAATCAAGACTTAAGGATAATGCCGAGCATAAGTAGCAGGCAGCTAGATCTGGGCCTCAAGAGAACAGTTAGAATTGTGAGTCACTGCAGGAGATGTGTGCATTGTTTCTGTTCACATGCATTTCAACATTTGCGTTGACTCAGTGCATAGCTGATCAGATGCAATGTTCGCTATTTCAGTTACATGGCTGCTCTTATACAGTACAGTGTCTGCAAACGCAGAGGGCTACAAGGGGTTAATAAAGAGCATTTCATGATTTGAATAAATAGGTTTAATCTGCAGCGTTAGTTGGGTTACTATAAAATTTAAAAGCTGTATTTTAAAGAATCAAACATCTGAACAGAGTTTTCATACAGGTTAAGCATTCTCTAAGAGTTCAGAGTTTAACATTCTTTCCAGATTGCCTTGGAAATTGCTTATGTCACCCGCCTCCCCCCCCCAACATAACACACACACCAAATTTTTCACCATTTAGGACAAGATTGTGGCTTGACTCCATTCTCCGCTTTGGGGTTGGAGCAGGGCTGTCCCTAGACATTTTGGTGCCCTATGCAGCCCCCCGTGGGGGGTTGGCCCCAGGCATCAGCAGGCTTGGGGGGCAGGGGGAACCACCCCCCAGCACAAGCCAGCGGCTCCCCATCTTGGGACTTGGGGGGTAGGGGAGCCAGCGGAATGGGTTGGGGCCAGGTCGCTCCACTTCCTGCTGCGCGGTAAGTGTGGGGCGCGCCCAACCCCTGCTGCAGTCCTCAGGGGAAGGGGTGGAGTGGGGGCGGGACTGGGGCAGAGCAGAGATGGGAAGAGGCGGTGCAGGGGTGGAGCAGGGGTGTGGGCTTTGGGGAATGGGTGGAGTGGGGGTGGGGCAGGGGCGGGGCAGCTTTCCTGGGCGGTTCTGCCGGCCGGGGGATCGGGCTGGCCGCTGGAGCAGCAAGCAGCTGCGTAGGGCACCAGGAAATTTGGGGCAATTTGGTGCCCCAAATTTCCTGGTGCCCTACGCAGCTGCGTACTTTGCGTATGGGTAAGGACGACCCTGGGTTGGAGGTCTGAGGAGGGGACATATCCAAGAAGCCATGCCCAGAGGGACTGTGCTGGAGGCAGGAACAGTGCTTCTGGGGGCTCCAGGATAGTGGAGGCCTGAGAGGCCACTGCTATTTTCTTTCATAAGGGGTTGCCCCAAGTGCTCCAACTCGTGCCATCCAAACGTTGCTGCTGGTACCAGAACAAGTGCACAGATCGTCCATGCATGATGCAAGGCATGCACAAATCGATTATTCTAGGTTTAATGCAAAGATGATGTCCAGCTAAGGACACTTATATGCTCTATGTATGACCTTGTACTGGTGTCAGTATGGGCAGCTGGTGTGGAGGGATGGTAGAGCCATGTCTCTTCTCTCAGCTGCCTCCATTGCCTTTGTGGAGTCTCGTTCCTCTCTCCGTGTCAGACTACACTAGCCTTGCATACCAGGAATGCGAGGACCAAGATCGTATCGTTTTCCTACAAAGGGATGCCTAGGCACCATCTAGCCCTTTGTGTAAACAGGCGGATGGTTTTACCTATTTTAATAACACCAAAAGTATGCTACGGTTACACACTCATTAACGGGCTGATCCTGCATGAATGATGTCAATGTGCCATTGAATCCAATGGCAGCAAGACAAGGCCTTTACTGCACACTATTATGGAGCTGTTTCAATATACATTCATAGATCCAAAGGCCAGAAGGGCCCGCTATGGTCTTCTAGTCTGGTCTCCAGTGTAACACAGGCCATAGGATTTCCCTGAATTAATTCTTGTTTGAACTTGAGCATATATTTTAAAAAACCTTCCAATCTTAAAATTGCCAGTGATGAAGAATCCAACACAACCCCTGGTAAGTTTCAATGGTTAATTACCCTCAATGTTAAAAATCAGCTCTTGGAAGTAGGCATGATCACAGCCATTTTACAGGCATTTTACAGATGGGGAAACTGAGGCACAGAGCGGTTACAAGATTTACCCAAGACATCACAGCAAATCAGCAGCAGAGCTAGGACTTAAATTAGGTATCGTCATTTCCAGTCCCCCACTCTAACAGCTAGACCATCCCCAGTCCTTGCAAATATGATGCAACATCCACTGATCTCATGCTAGTAAGGCAGCAATTCTGTAAACCAGTTACTCTTACACAACCAGCAGTCAATCCTACAAAAGGCACACACATGAGTACGTTTACTCAATAGGGTAAAAAGAACAGGAGTACTTGTGGCACCTTAGAGACTAACAAATTTATTAGAGCATAAGCTTTCGTGGGCTACAGAAGAAGTGGGCTGTAGCCCACGGAAGCTTATGCTCTAATAAATTTGTTAGTCTCTAAGGTGCCACAAGTACTCCTGTTCTTTTTGCGGATACAGACTAACACAGCTGCTACTCTGAAACCTGTCAACAGGGTAAGAGTTTTCACAGAATCATACCATGAATTGTTTGTGGCTCCAAAGGAGCAGTTATCACTTTCCATCGTATCCCTGCATAATATTTAGGCTTGACAAATTTGATTTTTTTAAATAACTTTTACAAATACAGATGTTTATTTTGAAGCATTTTTTTTCTATTTTTATTATTTAAATTTCATAGTTGTGGGGAATTCTA
The DNA here is from genome assembly GCF_002925995.2 of Terrapene triunguis. Taxonomy (NCBI): domain Eukaryota; kingdom Metazoa; phylum Chordata; order Testudines; family Emydidae; genus Terrapene; species Terrapene triunguis. The sequence goes on along the minus strand of NW_020664753.1, from coordinate 3,081,973 downwards.
GGGGATGTCAGACAATGAGGGGGATCAGACAATTAATTATTCAGTGACAGTAACTGTTGAGATTCAAAAATTTAAATTTTTGTATCTGTAAAACACAAATAATCAACATCACACGTCAAAGTACACAAAATAAATATCCTTAAATCAAACTCTAAGAAGTTCTCAAGCAGCATTTTTCTTGTTTTGTCTATCTACACATTTTGATTATCATCGATTGAAATATTTTTATACTGGTTTGTGTGTGTATGGCGAAATTGATGTTTACTGACATTTACTGATAAAAATGTAATCTTTCCAAGCCTAACAACATTTTTTATCTTTAGTGTTTTCATTTAAATCCATAAAACAACACATTAAATACATCTGGGTGTCTCAGCCAAGGCATGGACTAGAACGGAACTGCTTAGAAGCAATGGAGAATCAAGTTCTGAGCCATTACACCAGTGGTCCCCAAACTTTTTACCTTACACTCCCCTTTTCCCCTGTTTGTGCCCCCCCCGACCCTTAAGAGCTGGGGCCGGGAGTAGGGCCCCGGCTCTGGGAGGTGGGGACGCAGACAGGGGTGCAGCCGGGGTCAGGGCCAGGCGTGGAGCAGGGTGGCACTCTCTCCCTGCCCCCCTGCGGGGGGAGCTGGCCTGGACTCCAGCCACCTCCCCCAACATTCCTCAGTGCCCCCCTAGGGGGGATACCCACAGATTCGGGACCTCTGAATTACACCATGAGTGACTGGTACTGTACAGAGGGACTTCAGGATTAATGATAATAATTTAGAAATCCACAGCCAACGAGGACAAGTTCTTAATCAGCTGTATATTATTTGACTACTGCACATTGAAAAACATATATTAAAACATTAACAGTTTATGACTAATAAGTTTCCACTAGCCATAAATTAAATGGCACATGCATGAAATGACCTATAAGCATATGAAGGGCCTGATTTACCACTCTGTTACGTCAGTAATTCTACTCACCTAGTTACACTGGTGTAAAACTGGCAAATCTGGTCCTAAATATATAGTGCTCTTTTACAGCACTTTTCATCCATAGATCTCAAAGTGCTTTAAAAAGGAGGTCAGTATCATTATCCCCATTTTACAGATGAGGAAACTGAGGCACAAGGAGGGGTAATGATTTGTCCAAGGTCACCCAGCAGACCAATGGCAGAAGTGGGAACAGAACCTTGTCTCCTGCATCCTAGTCCTGTGCTCTCGCCATTAGGAAACATTGGCTTCCAAGTACATGCCTAAGGCCTAATACAGTGCCCTTTGCAAGGCCAGACATTAAACTTGGAATCAGGCATATCAAATCAAGACTATTAAAGTGGAAAGCAACTTCTCTCGCTCTCAGAATTGCCAAATAAACTTTTCTTCTGACTTAATTAAAATTCTATACTCTTCACAATATTACACAAGAAAAAACATATTTTTGTTATAGCAACAATTTCTCATAAAAGTTGCAATCTTCGGCTTTCTGAATTGTCCACTTGCTAATGAGTGGTGCTCATAACACAACTCTCTTTGTGAAAGCTATAACAGGGTTTAGAATCCCACTGATCCCTATAGCCTTTAGGGACTGATATGGCATTGCTAAGGCACCCTAAACTTCCAGTGAAGTCCATGGGAGTTTGAGAACTTCAAAAGTGCAAGTTTGGACCCCAAAACATACAGAAAGCTCTGCTCAACTGTTAAGATTGCTAAGGACAAATAATGTCCAATTCAAAACTACAAAAGCCATGCAACTACATATTACCACCTCATACATTCACACCCACTCACAATTCCTGAAACAAACACATCACCAAGGAGACACTAAGAAAACCTTTACTTTGCTTAGAATTCAAAGAAAACCAGATCCAGGCACTGAGCATTGATGTGCAAGTCAAAAAAGAAAAACAGTGTTTGGTTTCATTTCCATTAGGTATGTGTCTAGTGCAGGCATCAGCCATTAAATGGATTTAGGTTTAACAGTTAAATAATATAACAAACAAAGAAACAAACTGAATACCTGAAACTATAAGTTTGTGGAAATGATAAGAGCTGTGGTATGAACTACCTATTTAGCAATCCTGACAGTACACAGCACCCATTGTTCTATCGTTGGAAAAAAATCCGCTTCTGTGAATAGAAGAGGGCTGAAACCAAAATCCTGAATCCAAACACCCTGAACTGTGGGGAATTTTGGATCCAGATCTCAACTTTGCAGCTGGCTCCTCTCTCTGTTATGAGCCAAACCAAAACATGAGACCAGATCACTCCTAAGCTTTGGGGACATTTACATCTGGAATTTAATTTTGCAACTTGGGTTCAGCTCTGCATGCACAAGCACAACTGGCAGCTTTTCTAAGTTACGCCATGTCTGTATGTTCCTCTATCTGGGTATGTCTACACTTTGAGCTGGGGGTGCAATTTCCAGCTGAAGGAGACAGACTCATGCTAGCTCCAATTGAGCTAGCGCACTCGAATAGAGTGTAAACATGGCAGCATGAGTGGAAGGACAGGCTAGCCACCCCAAGTACCTACACATCTGAGACCCTAAGCTAGCCCTTCCTGCAGTTTGTGTCACAGTGGCTACACTGTATTTTTAGTGCATTTGCTCTAATAGAGCTAGATGGGTATGCATCCTCGAGCTGGGAATCACACTCCCAGCTCAAAGCACAGGCATATCCTTAGGTTTTGGCAGATGTTTGTGCACCTGTGTACTGATTCAGCTTCCACTGAATTCCATGGCAAAACTCATTTCTGTATTCTGCAACAGGAGCAGTTTTGAGACTTAAGTCTCAAGCACTTGTACAGTATGCATCGATTGCTCTGAATTCAGCAATATATAAAGACCTTCAAAATCAGCCTCTTGCTCACAAACACATGTAGGGAGAACTTTCCCCAGTGTGAAGCCTTTCATATCGTTTTACCACTATTATTATATTATTTTAACTCTTAACACAGGGCTTAAATTGTGCAGAGGGTGTTATTTAGGCCTTCTGCAATAGACTGAAATCTATCCGCGAGTGGCAATCTAGCAGGCATCAAATTGCTTCTGCAAATGTATTTTATGGAGCAAAAGAAGTTCATGTGCCTGTGGTTTTAAATCTTTATTACTGATGTAAGCAGAGTCTGAATGAGCTCTCCCCTGACATCTAGTGATGAGCGGTGGAAGAGGACTTCAGGAGCTGATCTCATTTGCATGGACACACGCACCCTGCCGAGGTGCTCAGCATGATGGGACTGCTTGCCCAAATGATCACTTTTGGCTGGTCTTAGATCCCCAGTCTCCTTGTTATTGGGGCAGGAGTAATAAAAGGTTGTTATCCTTGTTAATGGGAATCAAGGGCAGCAGAACTGTACTTGGCATTTTCCGCATGATGGACTCACCCTCAACTAAACAACACTCGCTAGGCAGGGGACATGGGTTCCAAAGCCCAGAGAGGGTAGGGACAGGTACTTGTACTTGGTGGTGGTGGTCCCTGCTTAAGGGTTATAGACACCATTTGACCCTTCCACTCTTCACTGTGTAATATCAGAGCTAATTTAGACTCAATTGAGAGTCTTGTTACACACCACAGAGGTAAAATCACTGATACTTAGGTCTGAGTATTAGACCTGCTTTGGAACAATGTCTCTGATACAAGAGACTGCCCAGTGTGCACCAGCGGTAAGGCTCCCCACTAACAGCTGAGATCACTGAGAACAGTAATGACTGAGAGCTGTGTGAAATGGTGGGGTCTGAAGACATCTCAACAATCGGCTGCCAATGCGGCCACTGGAGAGATGCAGCAATCAGATGGTGGAGAGGACTGGAGGGGAGTCCCGCAGAGAGGTGCGGCAATTGGCTGGCAAGGCAGCTGGCGGAGAGGGCCAGAGCAGAGCCCCTTAGAGAGGTGCAGTGATCGGCCAGCAGGGCAGCTGGTGGAAAGCAGTGGAGCCTGGCAGAGCGGTGTGGTGATCGGCCATCAGGGCGACTGGCAGGGAAACGCGGCAAGCAAGTGCCTGGGCAGCGGAGCGAGTAAGGTGCCTTCTTTCCCCCCTCCAACCAGGGTGGGAGGTGAACTCTGCAGATGCACCTCTGAACTCTGGGTCTGCACTGTCCAAGGACAACAACTGAGAGTGGGGTGCAGAGAAGGGACGGGCACGTTAAATGGACTTTTGATTGCTGGACTTAAGAACCTAAGGGAAAAGGACACTGCCCAACCTACTTGGGGGTGGATCTTTTGCTCATGGTTTATGTTTATGAACACTGTTTGTCGTGTTTTCCCAAGTTAATGATGGGTTACTTCCCTTCTTTTATTAAAAGTTTTTGCTATACTCAGACTCGGTCCTTGCGACAGGGGAAGTATTAACTCTTAGAGGTGCCCAGGTGGTGGTGTGTAATTGTCCCAGGTCACTGAATGGGGGCTCGAGCTGGTTTTGTGTTGTACTGTTAAAAAGGAACCCCTACATACTGAACCCAGCCCTCGCTGCTGCCAGCTCTGACTGGCAGAAGGGTTACATTGAAATATGGATGAATTTGGCTACTGTGTAAAAGCAACTGTATTACTGCTGTATACTTCTTTATTAATTAATATACTAGCATTTATCAGGAACGTGCACAAGACTCAAGGGTTGGGCAAAAGATTACTCTAGTAGTGGTTCTCAAACTTTTGTACTGGTGATCCCTTTCACATAGCAAGCCTCTGAGTGCGACACCCCCCCCCCATATAAATTAAAAACACTTTTTTTATCTATTTAACACCATTATAAATGTGGGAGGCAAAGCAGGGTTTGGGGTGGAGGCTGACAGCTCACGACCCCCCATGTAATAACCTTGTGACCCCCTGAGGGGTACCGACCCCCAGTTTGAGAACCCCTGTTCTACAGTCTGGTATCTCTCAAAATAGGAGACTCCAAAATCTAGATGTAATGATGGGTTACATTTCAAGATTATTTGAATCTGGAGACCTATTGAAACAGGGGTGATATAAAAATATATTTGGATATATGCGCTTATAACAGAACATTGTAACTATTGTGACCACCAGACAGCGGAAACTTTCTCTGAACCTGTAATTCATGGTATTTAGGGCTTGGCTACTGAAGAAACAGTACACCATTTACAATGTGGATGACATTGCTAAACTACTTAACCAAATACAAGTAAAAATTAACCAACTAATTGCAGAGAACAATATAAAGGCAAGAAAAAAGCAAATTGGTAAAGAAATGTTGAATGTTGTGGCATATAAGCAAGTCTGGGGTTTTTCTAGGCAAAACAATTGTATTTTAGTAGGCCCAAAATGATTGGTGGACGTGTAGGTAAACAGAACCCATCTGTAGAGCCAGCAGGGACACTGTGACAACCATACTGGGTGACACAGGGAGTTCGGGTCTCCCTATGAAATTCGCAAATATTAAGAAATTAAATTTTAAAATTAACTCACTAATTGATGGATTAGGTCAAGCCATTAAAAGAAAGGGGAAGTGATCAAGGTTGTTAAAACAGCACACTTACCTGGATCATACGAGTGGAAAAAGGAATTCATACCACTGGAAAAAAATATTTGCAATTTGCAAGGCTAGAAGGTCCTGGACCCTGAGAACCACATGAAATTAGTAACTTAACTGTGCCAATTATGATTGCTATTCCCAGATGGACAGGGTGTCCTAAAGAATTGGTATATGTTAACAGTATGGGTACAATAGACTTATAAACAGCATTATCCACTGTGGAGATGGCAACACAAGGAGATGAAATAAACACAGACTGCTGTAAACGAATCAAGCACAGATGGTTCTGTGAGTGTTTGGCCCAAATGAACCTGACCACAAGCGAGGGAGGTTGGGCCTAACAAGTCATTAAAGAGAGAGTGCAGGAGGTAGTACAGCTCCGGTACACAGTATGTGCTCTGGAATCTGGATATCACAGCTTTTCAGTGGGGACAACACCATGCCAGGGGAGCCTGGATGGGTTTTGTCTGAACCTCACCTCTCTGACTCAGATTGGGACCCATGCCCTATGGCCAAGTGTGAAGATAAAGGAGAATGTGAGAGAGGCCGTGACAGACAATGCCGACTGGGAGTCATTGGTGACCAATCTCTTTGCACCCATAGGACCCTTGTCCATTAACACCACTAATTTGGTTCAGAGAGTGCAGAGATGAGGTAAAGAGGAAGTTGAATCATGTTCAGTGAGTGGACAGCGCATGCTGCACAGGGATTGGTTCCTGCAATGTGTGATGCAATGCACAGAAAGACAATGAGATGTGTAATGTATACAAAGGGAGAAGGTTTCTGTATAACTCTGGAGCTGTGATGTACTCTGCATTCATCCCCCTGAATTTGAGTCTGACCAACTCAGCATAGCACTGCTGTATGTAATTTACCATTTGTATAGACTTTTTTTTTTTGTTAGCACCCAGTCATAATTTGTGGTCAGTAATATTACATTCTAACTAAGGCACATACTATTCAAAACAATTTTGTTTAGTATCAAATTACCAATATTGAATCCTGACAGCAATATCTGTTAAACTGGTTACTGTCCATTCAGTAAGTTATCTGGAAAACAGCATCTACAAGAAGCAACTGGATCTACATCAACTACTGGAGTATCACAGAGCGATGCAAACCTAAAGAGCACCACACCCAGCTTGTTATGCCAGGAAAGTTGTTGACATCACAACTTCACTGCGTGGCCACAATAATTCAGGCCAATCCAATGGAAGAGAGAGAAACTTCCTAGATGGTGGCAACCAGCAGTAAGGGCAAACTATAACATGGATGTAGAGTACCGTGTAATAACTAATTATAAAAATGTATATACAAAGGCTTCAATTGTGATGTCACTATTGCAAATTCCTGTTTTACTCCTTATGTACATAAAACTATAGACTATATTGTAATAGTGCCTATCCCAGTTTTTAAAAATGAATTTAAAACTATATCCCTCAAATGAAGTCCCAAACCTAACATTCCCAGGCCCAGCATATGGAACTAAGAATATTTGGAAAAAGAAAACTGTCTACAGGTCGTACAAGGGAACATGCAGACCGTTAGACATCTGGGGCATGAATGTATGGAAGGGCAAAGCAAAACAGCCAAGAAACAGTGTATATGATCACTGGGTCATATTCAATCCATGCACTACGTTTTTCCAGGATGATGGGTAAACATCCTCCCCCCAAAAAAGACAAAACGCAGGGGAATGTGGCAGAGAGAGCCTGGAGCACTAGGTACAAGATCTGAGGCCTGAACCAGAGGCCATGAATTAAAGTTAGGCCAAGTATCAAAGTAGATGTTTAGAAGTTTATGATTTGGTAGAGTTGTTGCTAGTGTTTTAGGTATTAGATAGTTATGTAAATACAGTAAAATCTCAGAGTTATGGACACCAGAGTTATGAACTGACCAGTCAACCACACTCTTCATTTGGAACCGGCAGTATGCATTCAGGGAGCAGCAGAGGGGGAAAAAAAAAAAAAGGCAAATACAGTACAGTACTGTGTTAAACGTAAACTACTTCAAAAAAATAAGGGGAAAGTTTAAAAAAAAACTGACAAGATAAGGAAAATGTTTCTGTGCTTGTTTCATTTAAATTAAGATGGTTAAAAGCAGCATTTTTCTTCTGCATAGTAGCTTCAAAGCTCTATTAAGTCAATGTTCAGCTGTAAACTTTTGAAAGAAAAACCATAATGTTTTGTTCAGAGATACAAACAACCTCCATTCCTGAGGTGTTCGTAACTCTGAGGTTCTACTGTACATTTCAAGGTTAAAAGCAACAGAGGGTCCTGTGGCACCTTTAAGACTAACAGAAGTAT
>NW_020664753.1:3035381-3073787 GCF_002925995.2 Terrapene triunguis | reverse complement strand
AACTGGAACTGGTCAGACCACACATACTCAAGTGCCAGAAACATGCAGCTGACACTTCCCGTACATATGACCTTACAAACACCATCAAGATGTCCAAGCACTGGGCTAAAATCAGCTCATGATGAAGAACAGCTGCCTGAAGTTGAATCCAAGCAATACAGAGGTTATTCTGGTGAGCAGAGGAAAGTATTTTGAAAAGTTTGCAGGTATGGTGCAGACTTTTTTGGCTGAAGGTACATACTCAGGTCTATAGGTTAGGAGTGTTCCTGGAGTCCTCACCGACAGTAAGCTCTCAAATAGCAGTGTCCACAAGGAACACTTTTTACCATCTCCAGCTGGCTAGGAGACTGTGCCATCCTGACAGACATGACCTGGCCTCAGTTACACATGCCTTTGTAACCTCCTGTCTGGACTGCAGCAAAGCAATACCTGCAGATAAGCTTTCAACCTCTTCAGAAACTCCAATACCGAATACGGCAACACAGCTCCTCAGCAATGCAGGCTACTACAGGCATATCAAATCGGTCATCTGCACTCTACACCAGCTTCCCACAGAATATCAAGTCATATTCAAGGTCTTGGTCCTTATCTTCAAGGTGCTCAGTGGCCTGGGCCCAGCATATCTAAAATATCACCCAACACACCAGGATGAAGACTGCTGTCAGCAACTCCACTCATCACAATCAAATTTTCTATCATAAGGGTAAAAATTCATCTGTGCCAGAGACTGAGCTATGCCAGGGGTCAGTACAAGACGATGGAACAAACTTCCATAAAAACTAAAGACTATCATAAATGTCACTACCTTCTGCTCCAAATGCAAGGCATTCAGATGCATTACTTGCATCTGAAGAAGTGAGGTTCTTACCCACGAAAGCTTATGCTCCCAATACTTCTGTTAGTCTTAAAGGTGCCACAGGACCCTCTGTTGATTTTTACAGATTCAGACTAACACGGCTACCCCTCTGATATTTCAAGGTTAGTACAGATACATCCCAATCTAGTGCAAGATAAGATGGTTTGACAGAATGATTAATAGGGATGTTTTGAGCAAGATATCAGGAACAAAGGGAGGTAACAAACAGATGTCAAAAAATACATAAGGTGGTGTGTAAGCTGTATATTTCAGTTGTTTGCCTCAGCCTATAAATGTCGGGATACTTTGCCTTAAGCCTTTGTCTAGCCTATGGGGCAGTGGAAAGTCCTGCTGCTAACTGAGCTGAGTCCCTTGTAACAAGCATACATGTGTTAGCGTAACTGTAGACATTGATCCAGGGAACAAATACCGTGCTTCGTTGACAACAAACTTCCTCTGGGAGGGGAGTGGGTGGGCAGGGCCAGGGAATGAGCAGAGCCTTGACTCCAATCCCCCTTGACTCCAATCCCCCGGTGGGAGGGGACTGTAACCTGCTACTGATAAAGCCTCTCAGAGTCATTGCTCCCGCCTTGGTCTGTTCCTCGGGTGGTACAATTACATTTCACCCCTTATTCAGGGCAGATTGCAAAGTGACAATCTACTCCTTAGACTGTAAACTCTGTGGGGAAGGGATCATCTCCCGTGTGTCATCTGCAGAGGGCAGAGCACTCAAATATTAAACGGCCACCTACCCGAGCCTTCTGACTCAGCCACATCAGATATACCAAAGGTCTCCACTGAGACTGCCCCTGAGCAGTAGAACAGGAGGAAGAAAACATTGCAGGGAACTGCCCCCCAACTCCACTTGTGTAAGGGCCAATCACAGACATGGTCCTAGCACTGCTTGAATGGCAGGACTCCTCCATTCAACCTATCACTACCACTGGTATCAGCTACTCCAGTGGGGGAAGGACTGGAGCCTGTCCATCCCAGGAGAAATTCTGTCTGAGTCAGCACAGCCGCTCACGCCGTCTGTGGCTTTACCCACAATCCAGCCCTTTGAGCTGAGATCCCATATTCTGAAAAGGCTAAAGGGAAATGACTTTCAGAAGTATTTCATGCATGAGTTTCCTAAACACTATTCCATTATTAGGAACTGTGACAGGCATAACCCTGTATTCAGCCCTTGCACGCTATTGTGGTAATCTTTGTACAAGGAATGCCTTGTGAGGTATCATTTGAAAACTCATCATTTGCTGGTCATTAAAGTTCTAATAAAATATGTGTAGCAACATTGTATGTAAACTTATAAGATTCCACTGTATGGTTTCACTAAAACACATTCCAAGTCTGTGGAGTGGCCAAACCAGTTCCTCTGAGACAAAGGACAAGCTGACACCTCAGCCAGGTGTAAACAAGGTCAATGGGCCACTACCTGCTAAGTGGCTATTCATTGGCAGGAAAAGGAGCATGGGCAGAACATCTACATTTTAGCAAAGAAACAGCAGGGGTTCCTGTCCACACAGTCTGCCTGGCGCCATGCTCCCAGCTGGAGATGCTTCTCAAATGGAGGACTGGACTATAAAAAGAAGGGGCAGACACACCAATGGCCACCCCACTTCCTCCTCTCTCTCACTGTCCATTGATTCACTGCACCAGAAGGAACAAAGGAAGCAGCCACTACACAGAAGAAGGCATTCTGGCCTAAGAAGTGCAGCCAGTAAGATTGTTGAGAACATGTGGTGAGAAAAACATGGCTTTGAATTTAACGTAGCTTGTTAAGTCAGGCACTAGTTGCATTTTATTTCTATTTTTCTTGTAACCATTTCTAACTTTTCTATCGCATTACTTGTATTCACTTAAAATCTATCTCCTTGTAGTTAATAAACTTGTTTATTGTTTTATATAATCCAGCATGTTTGAATTGAAGTGTTTGGGAAACTTCATTTGAGGCAATAAAATTTGTGCATATCATTTCTATTAATAAAATGATGGACTTTATATGAGCTTATATTGTCCAGGAGAGAGCTGGGCAGTACAAGATGTACATTTCTGGAGAAAATCTGGGACTGGGAGTATGTGGGAGTCACCCTGTAGTATAATTCAGGCTGGTAAAAATTTGGGTGTTACTGGCAGGCTGCAAGTGCACATAGCCATAGCTGGGAGTGACTTACATGCTGGAGGCTGTTTGTGAGCAGTCCAGGAGTGGAGGCAACAACAGCAAAGCAGTGTTAAGGGCACCCCAGGTTAGAGGGCAGGGGTGAAACAGCTACTTACTAGTCTAGATTGTACACTTGGTATGTCACAGGAACAGATTATCCACAATTCTAATTTTTAGACAGAGTGCCTTCTTCCATTATAATTAGCCATCATTATAAATGCACTTTCTATTGATCACTACAGAATGTATATCCTACATGTCTGAAAAAACAAAACCACACAAATTCGAATTTACTGAAGACAGTAATCCATTGCATACCGTACCTTTGAGATGTTACTGGAACGGCTCACGGAATGCCCCAAAGCCTTCTCATTCTGAAAGAGAACAGAAAAGGATCATTGGAGTGACAGAGAGCTGATGGATGGAGGTGTTAAACCAGATATTAACAGTCAAATAAACAGATGACATACCAGAGCAGAAGATATTTATAGTATTTTGCTCCTACTAGAGTCAATCTGAGTTTTGCCACAAACTCCTGTGGAAGTATGATTGGGCCCTTTCATCTCTATAATGTCTATATTACCACACCGAACTCAACTAGACAAGACTTGCATGAACTGGGGAATATTAAGATAGTGCCCTCATGTTCTGAGTCAATATTGCAAAGCCATTTATCTGTACTGCAGTTATTTTGGAAATGAACTCCCACCCCTCTTATCCGCTGAGAAATTATAACCAGTGCAGGAGAAATCCTACAGTCCTTACTCAGGAAAAGATTCCCAGTTATGTCACAAAACATTGCTAAATAAATCATGTCCATGTCATTTCATAATAAAGATGCTCCCTGACTTACACAAGCGTTCCGTTCTGGAATGCCTTACGTTTCCGACTTACGCAAAATTCGAGTTACGCATCTCCGACCATTACACACACACACACACACACACACACACACACACACACACACACACACCAACAAAAAACCAAAAACCCTCCTATTTCTATCTAACGGATTTGCGTACATTGGGTTTACGTAACTCGGGGAGCATCTGTACAAAATACCACAGAACTGCCTTTTCTTGAGGAACACTGAGCATTATCACACTGGAAACACTATATGTATGTAGTGTTGTTGTAGCCATGCTGGTCCCAGGATATTAGAGAGACAAGGGGGATGAGGTAATATCTTTTATTGGACCAACTGCTGTTGGTGAGAGAGACAAGCTTTCGAGCTGTACAGAGCTGGAAACACCATGACAGCTGGAGTTGCAGAAGATCTGCTGATTCTGTTCAGTCATGTAACTGAAATTAATCAGGTGCTGTATTTGTTTCCACAAGTATCCATACAGTTATATCCAGTAGGGAATACATTATGCAGCCTCTTTACCTCCCTCACCTGCCAATCTGACATTTAGGTATTTATATTGTGCTCATCACCATTGTTAGCTGAGCACCTCTGGGTTCCACCCATCCATTCCACTTTCTACATGTAATGTGATTTAGTCGTGAGTGTGATCGGGCATGTATGTTCCAATGCTGAGAAACTGTGAAAGCTGCTTATTTGGCAAGGAAGTTGCTTGCTTGTTCTGGATGGAATCCAAGACGGACATTTTTCTTTTAGAAAAATACCAGACATAAGGACAATCCACAAGGTTTAAATGCAAATCAAGATCCAACTTCCTCAAGCTTTGGGGGTGGTCAGATCTGGTGTTTTGGTTTGAGACTAGCTCTCAAATATATGGCACATTTATCAGCCGTTTCCATAACAACTTGTCCTGTGTGAGAGTTGCCAAAACCATGCCCTTCCGTTTGACACCTTAGGGACCAAACTGCTTCACTTTCCCTATGTGGCTTTTCACTCCCAAAGAGACACATTTATATCCTACAAAAGGGACTCTGACAGGAAACACGACACCGAACAGCACTGATGCTGGCCATTGAGGCAGCTGGGAGATTAAATACTGCACCCAAGAGAAAGGGTAAAACTAAATATATAAATACATAAATCAGGCCAATTTCAGTACTCACAGATCAGCTTAGACATGAAATCTACATGCATGTTATGGTGGGTGCTGGTTGTGATTGGCTACAATTAAGGTGACAATTAATGACTAATTCCACGTTAAGCCAGTGTAAAGTCAGGTTAGTCCTTCAGCAGGTGCGGATTACAGGCCTGCATTAACCCCACACTTTAACACTATCATGCTCCAGGAGGCTTGTTTCATGAGCACAAGCCTAGTGCTGGTAAAAAGTTCTATGCTGGGAGATGGGAAGGAGAAGCAGGCAACAAGATTTCATGAGCAAGGGCTGAGCTGCTTTTAAATATCAGTAGCTGTTTCTTCCCTCCTTCCATCCAGCTGGTACAATGTGCCAGGGAGACAGCAACTGACTCCTCTTCCATGCTCTCCATAGTCACTGAGACATGCCTGTTTGGCAGGGGAGGAGTTGAGGGGAGCAGTGAACAGGAAGAGGCAGCTGCTTGGTTACCATAGCGCTTGCATATACAGAGCACAGTATTCAGCTCCCCAAGATCTGCATGTTACTCCATGTAGCAGTTAGAAAACCAGGAAGGAGGAGCTATTTCTTTGGCATGGCAATAAACATTCTTTCAATGAAGTGCCAATCAGTGAGCCACTGAGATCTTGTACAAGGCAACTGACGGTCAAATTTAAAATCAGCAGGGGCCAAATTCAGCACTGGAGTAACTGGGCCTAAATCACCATTGACTTCAATGGGAATTGTATGTGCTGGTTGAATCTGGCTTTAGAGTTGGAGAAGTATTTTTATTACATGCAAATTAGTATTCTTGGAAACTCTGGAACAGGAAGAGGAACAAGCAGCCAATGAGAGAAGACAGACACCGGGGGCGTTTGAGAAGTTAATCTTGGATTGTGCTACTGCAAGAAAGCACTGCATTATGTGGCTGGGTATCAAATCTCATCACCACATCAAACGGAAACGTGACTACAGCAACAGAGAAAGTTCGCTAACACTAGAGATGGCAGAGGAAGGAAGAACGAGGCTGCAAGGTTGGGGGGCATGCTCACAAGCTCTGCTGAAGAGAAAATGGAACAGGCCTGTGAGCATGGGGAGAACTACATAACCTGTGGGGTTACACTCACTTCCCTCTCTAGCGATGGGGTGGGAGGTGAAGTAAAGGAAGATAATGTGGGTTAGGAAGAGAGATTGAGAGGGAGCGTCTGCCTGGGGCATGTAATACATAACTCCATGCCACTGACAGCCTAAAAACTAGGGCTGGGATTTCAGACGCCTTAGAGACAAAATGAAATGATCAAAGCTTCTTCATGCTAACTCTGTGCTCCCCAACCCTCCCCCCAAATGCCACTCTTTACCTTCAGCAGGTTCCAAGTTAGGAATCATTACTGAATACACAGGCATGTCTGTGTTAAAAAGAGAGACAAGGTGGGTCAGGTACTATCTTTTATTGGACCAGCTTCTGTTGGTGAGAGAGACAAGTTTTTGAGCTACACAGAGCTCTTCTTCTGGTGTGTTGAAAAGGACAGGTTGAAATTTAGTAAGAATGAATGGGATGAAGCACAGGGACCATATGTGCACAATGTGATAAATGATGCAGAGAAAAATCTGCTCTAACCCACACCAAAGAAACTAAAATTGCTGCTGAATTCCTGGGATTGTGATTTTATCTGCTGGATACTCTGAGCAGCTGAGACACGGCTGCTCACATTATCTTTATTGATGTATTGTTAGAGAACATACCTATAAAGGGCTTCAACCACTCAGACTAGCCAGTACAATTAGTACCGTTATTTTAAAAGGATCATCCTGTAATTAAAAAAAAAAATCCATAAAACCCTCTTGGGTGAATAATTCCTGAAATACTGAATGGGAATATTTATCTTCTTCATGTAACATCACCCCTCCTCCGCAAAAATATTCATTTATGGTATTTCTAGTGTACTCCTCTCCACTACATAGTCACCACACATGCACCTACACCTCCAATGTTAGCTCATTAGCACACACCTGCTTTAGTTGGAAGATCATTGTAATGCTAGGCTGTCTTGAGATAAGCACACTGAATCATAGAGAGACTTTTGATGCAACTGCTGCACGTCAGTTTATGTACACACGGAGATCTTTAAACCATCTCAGTGTGTTAAAGCTTGTTTCACGAAGAACAACTTGCACTTCACCACATGGAGCTTAACAGAATCGTGAATGTTCAAGTAACGGCTCGGTGAGAAGAAACTCCAGCATTCTCTCCTCCTTTTATCAAAAGTGCTAAAAAGATTTTGATCATTAAACAGCAACAGAAACGCCTCTAAATAAGAGAGCTCATAACATTAGCTGTGCTGTTGGTTTTCTTTGCCAAATAAAATGATAACAATCTAATCATTAAGGAAAAGCACAGCAGTCACCATTAGAGAGCCGGTGTTTACCACACGGTGGTATACGAAAGAACTGCTGTGTTTCTCCATCATTAAAATGGGAAATAGCTGTGATACCACAGAAATAGCTGTTGGTGAGGGCTGACTTTAAATGGCAACCACTGTAGCTGAGAGCGGAAAATAAATGTTAAGCAGATAATAATGAGTTACAAGAGAATGAAAATAATAAAGGATAGCTCTGTTCCGAACAAAGACGTCCTCTGATTGTACATTCATCTTTGAATCATTTGGGTTGTTCACAAATTAAAACTGTCACCAGTGAGAAGACTAAGATGATATCCAGTTAACATTATCGTGTAGGAAAAAGGTGTTAGAGTGACTTTTTCAGAGCCCTTTCCTCATGCAGCAAGACATGCTCCAGTCTGGTGATTACATCTTTAATGCAGGAAGAGCATTAGGTCAGGCAAATACAGCATCTGCAGATTGTTCACTGTATAACCCACTAAGGAGCATGCAGTTTGTTTCTGGCCCAGGTCAGCCCTTCCATGTGGGATAACAGAATCCTGCCTTTTGAAATGCATCCCACTATCTGAAAGCCACTGGGCAGGCACACTTAAAAATCCAGATAGTTTAACAACAGCAAATGCAGCAGTACTTAGTGGAAGCCTCTCTGCAGCCAAAGCCAGCTGCTCCTCTGAGATCCCCACTGGAGATTGGCTCTGGAGGACCGAGACAGAGGAATTAGTGTGCACAGAGAGTGCAGCCACCATTGTCCTGGCTTGCTTCTCTCAGGATGTCCTCACAGTCACTTTCCCCATCTAGAGACCTGCTTCCCTACTATTTAGAGACCTGCTTCCCTACTATTACCTACCACTGCAGCAGCCTTCCCGCCCACCTCCACCTCACCGACTAGCTTCCTTGCTGCTGTCTGCTCTTCCTTCCTACCGCCTCCCTGATCTGCCTCCCTGTTGGATACTTTTGCTCATTTCACTCCATGAATCACAGACTTGGTGTCTTTCTTCCCATTTGCTTGCCTCACAAGCTCACTGTCAAAATAAGGGTGTCACAGTATTTTTCAGTTTCCCTACTGTAACGAATCCATGGAACGTGTACACACACACACAGAAAATCAGAACTAGAACTCTGGTCCCTCAGCTCCCAAAACCCCAGCCTTGAATGCTGGAGCCAGAAGATCTCCTGCCACTGATGGCAAAAGTAAGTCAGTCACTAGGGGGGCAACTCTTGCTCACTGATATACACAAAGCCAACATGCCACACTGTCCTCTTTCCAAATTTGACCATTTCCTTAGCACAGCATCAGCAGCTGAGCAGACTAAAGCAACAGGACAAGGTGAGTGAGGTAGTATATTTTATTGGACCAACTTCTGTTGGGGAGAGAGACAAGCTTTGCAGCTTACACACGTTCTTTTTTCAGGTCTAGATGCTTCTTCAGAGCCATTTACGTGGAACAAGTGCTAAAAAAAAACAACAACAAAAAAACCCCAAACCTCATGGCTCAGAAGAACAGCCATACTGGGGTCAGACCAAAGGTCCATCTAGCCCAGTATCCTGTTTTCCGATAGCAGCCAATGCTAGGTGCCCCAGAGGGAATGAACAGAACAGGTAATCATCAAGTGATCCATCCCCTGTCACCCATTCCCAGCTTCTGGCAAACAGAGGCTAGGGACACCATCCCTGCCCATCCTGGCTAATAGCCATTGATGGACCTATCCTCCCTGAACTTATCTAGTTCTTTTTTTAACCCTGCTATAGTCTTGGCCTTCACAACATCCTTTGCCAAGGAGTTCCACAGGTTGAGGCTCACCTCAACAAGCCTCTAATGGGTACAAAGATGAAGCACAGCATGATAATAATTCAGAAAAGTAATCCATATTTATGGAGAAGCAAGCATCACCACTCAAACCCCTCAAAAAAAACACTGAAGAGTCATTTTGTGGTAATACCAGTGCCCGCCATGATGGGACACCAGCTAATAGAAGCAACAGGCTTGATTCTGCTCTCACAGTGGTACTAGGATTGTGTAACTCCATTAACTTCTGTGGAGTTACTCCAGATTTACATGGGTGTGAGTGATAGGAGAATCAGGCCCATGGAAGACAGCATGGTTCCCTGTTTAAGGCTCTGGATGGGGAATCAGGAGTCCTGGGGTCTATTCTTGGCTGAGCTACTAACCTGCTCTCTGTCCCCGTTTCCCCTCCTGCCCTTCGTCTGTCTTGTCTATTTACTGTGTCAGCGCTCTCGAGCTGGATGTGTCTCTCACTGTTTATACATTGCCTAGGACAATGATACAACCTAGGACAACCTGATCCCAGCTGGGGTCTTTAGATGCTATAGCAGGGGTCGGCAACCTTTCAGAAGTGGTGTGCCGAGTCTTCATTTATTCACTCTAATTTAAGGGTTCACATGCCAGTAATACATTTTAATGTTTTTAGAAGGTCTCTTTCTATAAGTCTATAATATATAACTAAACTATTGTTGTATGTAAAGTAAATAAGGTTTTTTAAATGTTTAAGAAGCTTCATTTAAAATTAAATTAAAATGCAGAGCCCCCCAGACTGGTGGCCAGGACCCAGGCACTGTGAGTGCCACTGAAAATCAGCTTGTGTGCCGCCTTTGGCACCCGTGCCATAGGTTGCCTACCCCTGTGCTATAGTAATGTTACCGCCTGAGGGGCTTGAGGCGGACTAAAAGGTTTGTTGCTCGGTGTGCCAACAGTAACACAAGTTAATATTATAATAATCAGGCCCATTCCAGCCATGGAGGAGGGATAATTGCAGGGGGCTGCTGGGTGACAACATACTCAATAGCAGCAGCCACTGCTATACTGCATAACAAGGAGCTGCAGAGCTTTCCACATTGCACTGACTCCCTAGTGCAGGGGTGGCCAACCTGAGCCTGAGAAGGAGCCAGAATTTACCAATGTACATTGCCAAAGAGCCACAGTAATACGGAAGCAGCCTCCCACGAGCTCTCCCCGCAACCGGCAGCCCTGTGGATCAGCACCTCCCTCTCCCTCTCCACACCTTCTGATCAGCTGTTTTGTGGCATGCAGGAGGCTCTGGGAGGGAGGGACAGGAGCACAGGCACTGCAGGCTCAGGGGTGGGGGCAGGGAGTGGTGTAGTGGGGGGGGTGAGCACCCCCTGGCACATTGGAAAGTTGGCACCTGTAGCTCCAGCCCCGGAGTCGGTGCCTATACAAGGAGCCGCATATTCACTTCTGAAGAGCCGCATGTGGGCTCCGGAGCCACAGGTTGGCCACTCCTGCCCTAGTGCTTGTTCTCAGCGGGCCTGATTCTCCTCAGAGTTACACTGGCCTGAATCAGGAAGTCACACTTGTGTGAAATCAGTAAGTGAGAGGAGAATGGGATTCAGAGAGCACAAGCACCAAGAGTCTGGCTGCTCCCCATTCAGTGCGCAAGGAGGAGGAAGGAAAGACTTCCTGCCCCTTCTCTCTTGCTTTATGCGTCAACACAAGAGGGGCCTGAGCACATAACCATTTGTCTTTGCACTTGAGTGACCCTCCAGGTTAAGTCACTGGAAGTCTGCAGACTTGGGCACTAAGATAGGATCTGGGCCTTAAAATTAACCCAGATTCATCGCCGCTCCATGCTGCAGGACTTTCCCTACAGAAGCAGGTCCAAAGCAAGGCAAAAGCACAAAGTATTGGGAGAATGCCACATTCACTTGCTCATGGTGACCTTCCTTTAGGTATTACGTGTATGTAATTTTTAAATAACTATTTTCTTTTGTACCAACCCATCTCCTCTTTTCACTCAGATCCTATACCACATGGGGATTGAACTGCGGGTCAGATTCACATGCATGGGTGTGATTTTTACCCTCCTTTGCTGGGATGGGGGAGGGGAACTCACCTGGCAAGAGGGAAGGTGGAAGTCCTGCCACTGCCACCCCCATCAATTCTACTTGGAGAGAACAACTTTAAGATTTAGCTGGAACTCCATAGCAACCCTCCCATCCCGGCTGCCCAGAACAAGATTCAGTACATCTCCTGGCCAGTAGTCCTCGGCCTCTCTGGGCAACTCCATCTAGTTTTGGCCTGTCAACAGCTAGCTCCAGGCCTGCTGGGGAGAATCTAATGTGGTGTCTTTCTTCATGTGAGAACACTGTCAGATCTCAATAGACAACTAACAGTAATATGTAGTCTGTTAGTGTCATACTCCTGAACTTGTGACATCACAGTTCCTTCCATCACATGATTTGGATGAAAATGGAGTAGGCTCCTCAGTGCAGGATCAACCAGAAGAAAACAACAGGGTCTGCATGGAAGAAATGCTCTGAATAATAATTAATTAGTAACAGAGTAGGGGAATAACTCAAGATTATACTCAAAGGCAACTGCTTCATTTCAATGTTCTCTTTACAGCAGTGCCCCAGTGTCAAAGTTACACTTTAAAAGATTCCCACAAGGCAATTATTTGTTAAAAGCAATCACTTCCATATATTGCCTTACTAATGCCTACACCCAAAAGGGCTGAGATAACTAGTTCTGGAACAGCCTTGACACAGAAGTACCTAACTGGGGTTTTACATCCGAAATCATAATGTCATGTTAATATAGTTATGTGTAATTTGGGTTCCTTTTTATAATGGCAACTTAAGCATTGACATTTCATCTGACAGCCTGCACAGACAGAGTTTGGAGAGAGTCCTCTACCTAAATGTTTTCTTTTCTTTTTTTTTTAAAGAAAGATTTTCCAAAAGCATCCAAATAAATAAATAATATATCCCATTTGTGCAGCAGTTTTCATCCTTAGATCTCAGTGTGTTTTACAAAGTAGGTTACCCTAGTAACATCAACTCCATTTTGTAAATGAAGAAACCAAGGCACTGGGTAGTTAAGTGACCACCCAAGGTCAGGCAGTTTGTACGAGTCAGGAGCAGAGCAGAACTCAGTTCTCCTCATACCAAGTCCTGTGATCAATCCATTAGATCACAAGTATTCCAGAAATGTACCTTACTTACAAAAAAGCCCCCTATTGTTACAAATTTTGCAACTGTGATTATGTTTCACATCAAGTATTTCCCGGCATTTATTTAAATCTCACATTACAATCTTATAGCTGAACAGCAGAAAACAAGACAATACATGCACATGCATCTAATTATCTGATTTAACTGGTGTTGGGGGAAAAGAGATGTGTGCATTATTTTCATCATTTTGTCAAAGCCAATAAATTCTCCAACTAAGAGAAAGGATTCCCAGCATTGCCTGAACTAGGATGATGTGACTTGATAGAATTCAACATTTTATTACTTCAGCAGAAAATAGCACTTCGCATCATGTCTATTGGTCATAGTCTTGCTTTTGTAGTCACAGCATCATCAGAAAGCTCTAACGGGACTAAAGAGCATAGTAGCTGGGTCACAAGCCAAGCTAGCTAATATATTATTACCAAGAGCTGCTATACCAGAGGATGGCCTACTTTGTACCTTTTTTTTTTTTTAAGTTGCCTTGATGATTGTGACATCACAGACTTCAGACTGTAATAACCTCCAATCATTCCAGCAGGGGGAGAGACCAGGAATAGCATACAGGAATGGTTGTAGGCCTAAACTCCTCACCCCCTCCAGAGATTACTGGGAGGGGGCTGTCTTCCTCTGCCTCAAATTGCTAGCTGGGGGTGCTATGTTTCTGACAGAGTGGGATATGTCTGTATCAAACTGTGAACTCCATTTTGTTTTGTGACCTCCATTTTTGGACCCTGTCTTCCATTTTGTGTTTGGTGTTGAAAAGCCAACTTAACCTGGACACGGTCAGTCAATTCCAGACACTGCCCTGCCAGAGAGGGGTGTGTGACACCTCAGAGAAGACCATCAAGAAGAGAGCTATCAAGGGTCATCATCTTTGACTGACTCTCAAGCACTGACCCTTCTCAGGGGCACTGCCTTTTTTCCCATGTGCGACTCACATCAATGGGGTTGGAATTTTCCAGCTGGGGTACAAGGCAAACAGGGTCATAAAATGGATTTAAGGAGACGGTGTCTCCACTGCCACATACCAGACGATGGGGCTGGAAAGAGACAAGCATGATAGACTCTACCTAGCCTAAAATGCTGATCAGCTCTTGGACTCACAGAACAAGTGAGATCAGATGGGGGAGGGGAATCTCAGGACTGTTATTTTACGAAGATCTGTAACATCTAGTGCTTTCTTGAGAGTAACAGTGTCTGTAGTTAAGAAATCCCTTTACTAAGCCTGGGTTCCTTGCTTGCCTGCCATGGCATCCATGAAGGGGTTAATCAAGATGCTCAAAGCACCCACAATGAAGTGGGAATCTGAGGGAACACACATAAACCACTGGGTGCTTGTGAGGGCAGAGGCACTGGTTTTGGGGTGTCAGGTGGCCAGGCTGCAGAGCCCCACATCCCAAAGAAGGCTGGTACCTGTGTGTGCCTTAGAGACCCAGAGTTAGGAACATGGATTCCACTCCATATGGCTAAATTTAGTGCCTTGCATGGTGTCAAATAGAGTTAGGAACAGTGACCCAGCTCTGTCCAGACCCAACTGGGTTCACTCACAAACAACTGGTGTCAGACCAAGGGGGGATTGGGCCAAGCTGTGACAATGCTGACTACAATAGGCCTCTATTCACCACAGCTTTGATCTGCATCCCCCTCACCTTCCCAAAACTATAGTTTCCCTTTAGTTTGTGCTGCTCTACTTTACTGCCAGATGGTGCACAGGAATTTCAGATGAAGCTGGGTAACTTGCATGCCCCAGCTCCCTCTGAGAAATGGCGAGCCTCTGATCTTTGCCCCCTTTCCTGACTGTTCAGCTCAGAACTAGGCATAAGCTTCCCGCACGCTGCACTGATGCTGCCTATTCTAGGGATAAATCAAAACTTCAGTTTCCAACACGGCTACAACAACACTGCAAACAGTTTCCAGGATTGTCAGTCTGTTACATTTCACCATCACTACATTCATTTTAAATTTTAATGTGGGCACATGTATGTGGCTAGTTTATACAAAGAAACTAAACTGCAAAGACTTTGCATGTGCAAGAAGTTCTATAGATGCTCTTCTTATCTCTCTTCTGCCAGACAGCCTGCCTAAACTGGGAGCACTTCTTCATGATGCCACACAGAAAATGAATCCTCCCCTCAGGGAACAAAAAGTATGAACTACAAAGGAGATGATAAAAAAATATACTCCTTTATTATGACAGAATCAATATGCATTAAGCTTACCTGGGTGTTTGGTACAGCACTGCCACTCACAACTTCATGTATTTAACACAGGCAAGAGAGATACAGTGCAGCAGAAGTCAGTAATTATACAAGCTTGAAAGGACTGACACATTCTACCTTTTGGAAAGTAATTACATTTAATCTAACCATTGTAATTCTCATGGTACACTACACATGTCAACATGCCAAAGCAAGCCACTAAGCGATGCAATCAACTATTTTAAACTTTCACAGTTTTAAAAATCCTCTAGGAAACCAGCAATTTAAAATTCCTCAAGCTGCCAGCAGATGTACGTAGTTTGTAGCCAGGCCAAACTTTCAAAACATGGCCTCTCCCTGCATGTGCCTAATGTTGCACATGCAGTCTCTGGCGGGTGGACTATTTTGTATGCTACCACCTGTCTATGTAAAGGATGGAACATGTGGGCACAATTGGTGTATAAGTTAAACGTGAGTGGGATATGTGCATACAGACCTCCAATTTACTGTTAAACTGCTAAATTGTGGAATAACCTCACAAGAGAAGCAGTGGAAGCCCATTTGGTTGGGACATTTTAAAACAGACTGGGCAAACTACAAGAAAAATAATAGAGAACAATGCTTGGCAGTGGGATGGACTGTATGCTCTAACAGATCTTTTCTATCATAGATCAAGGATTCTCATACTTTTTCACATCTTAATAGACAGCGTCTAATAGACTACTTTCTCTCTCATGTGTGATTGCATCTGGCCCACATACTGACGACATCCCTGCTGCAGCTATATTGCTTACATGCACAACTGACATTGGGAAATATTTAAGACATCAAACACCACTAAAAATATGATAAAGCAAATGGAAACAAGAAGGAAGGGTCAGCACTATGCGACCAGCCAGTTCTACAAAGACCACCAGCAAGCACGCAGGAGACCGCCAATGATCCATGGACCACAGTTTGAGAACATCTGCTCTACATATTATGGAGACAGTCATTCTGCAGGTCAACAATGAACTACACCAGGACAAAATATGTGCAAAGTGCTCCTATTCTGATCTGGCAGCATTCTACACCCACTTTATACTGGTGGTGTCAATTACTATGCAATGTGTATGCCAGGATAAACTGGGCCCAAAGATTCTGTCTTATACATAGAGAAAGGCTGGATTGAGGTCTCTGAAAATCTGGCTTGTAATGTTCAGAAGTGTTTTTAAGCACATGTTTAACATGTTTCTAGCTCAACAGTTTGAAAAAATCAGTGAGTTAACAAAGGGAACTAATGTTTAAAAATATCAAAAGACCCACATTAAATTTAAAAAAAATAAACCAAACCCAGTAAAACACTGTTCTTGGCGGAAAAGAAACTAATTTAAGAGAAAATGTAAATTCTCTGTTTTAAAGGGTAATGTAATTAAACTGTAACAAGAACCTACTGAGAAATAAAATTGTTAATAGCAAGAAAACATGAGCAGTGAAGTGAGGAATCTTAATAGAATCACTCTGAATTCCAGGCTAATTAATTATACAGGAAATTCAGGTGTCAAACGAATATTTCCTCAAACAAATTAACAGGAAGCCCTGCAATTTAAAGGTGTTTTAAAAAGAGAAATAAATGAAAGGAACTGCCCTGGTAGTTGTACAGTGCTGATTGTCCTACCCGCTGATAAAGTATCTTGCACAACAGCACTAAGCTAGCAGCAAACGCAGCACTATGCACACATGGTGTCAGGTTCCTCTTTGGTTGGGCAGAAAGTAGAACTATTGCAGCCAGTGTTATGGCGTGGTCTATTAGAATGCGGGCTGCTGGGAGCAAGTGGCTTGTGTTATGCAGGAGGTTGGGCTAGATCAGTGGTTCCCAAACTTGTTCCACCACTTGTGCAGGCGCCGCTTCCAGCAGCTCCCATTGGCCTGGAGCAGTGAACCGTGGCCACTGGGAGCCGCGATCGGCCGAACCTGTGGACGTGGCAGGTAAACAAACTGGCCCTGCCCGCCAGGGGCTTTCCCTGCACAAGCGGCAGAACAAGTTTGGGAACCACTGGGCTAGATCATCATAATAGCAGTTCTGGCCCTTAGAGTTATTCCTCTTTTAAATGTGATTTTCTTTCCCTAGGCGCCTGGGGCCTGATTCTCAACCCCCATCGCTGCTCCTGCTTTAACAAATCAGCCTGATGGACAGTTAGTTCCATCCAGTGATTGTTCTGTGTGTAAAACAGTGATTCCTCATGCATCACTTCCCACTGATATTAATACATTTATTAACTTGATCATCTGATATGGGATAAAATGGCAAAAGTCCGTGTTACCACTAAGGATTTAACATGTGCTCATAAGCGTCTTCCCCCTGTCCCAGTTTACAAAGATTTAGGTATGGGCTTTATACCCACACTTCGGGTGCGATCCTTGGAAGGGACAGAGAACCTGTAATTCCTGAGATCTCCCACAGGAATTGCTGGTGCTGAACACCCTCACGATCATGCCTTTGAATTTTACCCCAGTTATTCTGCAAAGAGTTTTAGGATACAGTTTGTATGAAAGACTGGCTGAGAAGTGTTACATTGTACAATGGAGAGCAGAGACATGGAATTGCTGCTCACTCAGGAGAGATGTTTGGAGCCTATTACTCATGTGAGGTGAAATTGTGGTGAGTTATGATGCTCCTAACTCTTTGGCTGAAAGTGTGCTGATAAATGTATCCCACTGTCTGGCTTTTTGTGTGTTATTTATACTACAGTTGTCAAGGGGAATGACAAAACCAGAGTTCTAGAAATCTTCCATTTTTTACCTCTTGAATGTTGCTCACTAATAGCCAGATTCAGTTTCCAATGAAGTCAACCAAAAGATTCCCACTGACTTCAGTGGGAGTTGGATCAGCACTAGGGTAGGAACTCAGCATCCAGCTTTGATTTAGTTAGTAGCATCCTGTCTCAATAAAAAGGGTGCCTGCTAATTGAAGTTTGTCACTAGCATGAATGTACATCATGTTCCCGCCTTCCCCACTGTATCTTATCTTTCCTTGTGGGGAGATGCTATAGTGGCATTTACAAGGATCTTGCCAGGGTAAGCCCTCAGGAGATGAGATTGGTGTAAATTTTGATATGTTTCCTATTCCCAAGAAAGGAGCAGACAGGCACCACAGGGAAGGCAAATGCTATGTGAATATACATCCACACAACCTCTGCACTACCCCGCCTCCAGGACGCCAGCTTTGTTTTTGTAGTGTTGTTTCCCAAGAAAGTCATTTTAATTTAAACTACATTGCAGACATGATACTAAGATCAATAAATTCTCAAAGACTATAGTAATATAGAGCAAAGCAAAACACTTCCAGTAAGGCACAGTAAGTAAAACACTGGGGCCCATCAGCCTCAGGAGTGCCATTTTGGAGTTTTATCTCTGTTTGGCAGTAGCCCTTAATTAAAAGTGATCAGGTGTTTCAGTGAAATCCTCTGCTCAAAATGGAATGGCAGTCAATAAAGCAAACAAAATGCTAGTATGGATAAGGCCCGGGGTGGAGATTAATACTGAAAACCAATGGACAGCCTCAACAGGAACGCTGTGTTCAGCTCTGGTCACTCAGCGTAAAATCATGGCCCCAGTGAGAGTTTTGATATTTATTTCACTGGGGACAGGATTTCACCCTCTCTCTTTAAAAAAAAATACAGAAAAAAGAGAGGTAGGTTCAGAGACAGATGAGGAGACGGATTAGCAACAAGGGCAGACTTCTACATGGAGCGAGGCTGAAGAGACAGCCTGTCTAGTTTAGAGAGGAGATATGAAAGAGGTATGTAGCTATGTACATGTAGAAGAGTTAATGTTTTTGGTGTACTGCACTCCTATGGGTACATCTACATTGCAATAAAAAACCCACGGCACTGAGTCTCAGAGCTCTGGTTAGCAGACGCAGACTCGCAGGGCTCAGGCTCCGGGGCTATAAAACTGCAGTGTAGATATTCGGGCTTAGGCTGTAGCCCAGGCTCTGAGACCCTCGGCTCCAGCCCGAGCCTGAACGTTTACATTGCAATTTAATAGCCCTGCAGCCTGAGTCCTTTGAGCCAAAAGCCAAGTCTACACTAGCATTTATGTTGGAAAAACTTTTGTCGCTCAAGAGCGTGAAAAAAAAAACACTGCTCTGAGCGATATAAGTTTTGCCGGTATAAGACGCTCTCCCGCTGACATAGCTACTGCTGCTCATTGAGCTGGTTTTATGATGTAGACAGGAGAGCTCTCTCCCTTCAGCATAATGCGGCTACATGAGAGCTTACAGCTATGCCGCTGTGAGCTTGTAAGTGTAGACATGGCCCTAGTCAGCTGACCCGGGCCAGCTTCGGCCATGCCACAGGGCTTTTATTGCAGTGGAGACATACCCTCAGTGTATGGAGCCTCCCTGCCTGTCTGCAGGGTGTGGGTAATTCAAATGGGCTATTACAAAGTGAGTAACATGTACTGTCTCTTATTGAAACTTTATGGGCATGGTTTCCAAAGCACTCAGCATTGGTCTAACTGCTCCCACTGAAGTCAATGAGCGTTTTAGTAAGCATTTTTGAAAATCTCATCCTATAAAGGAAAATGAATAAACAGAGAAAGAACACATATCCTAACAGTCAGCTAGACTGAGAAATATATGCTTTGTTCTTGCATGTGGAAACCATAACACTTATGGTATAAATGCTCACAAGGGAGACCAAGGGAACATTTTAAAGAAACTCACATACTGGAATGGACAGCAGCGTAATATTGACACAAAGGCACATGGAAGCCAGTGGAGTTGCACTCACTCACACTAGAATGGCCAATGGAACTATCTGCAAATGACCAGTAAATAACTGAGTGAAGCTCTCACAACAGAGCCACCGGCATGACCACAAAGCACAGCACCGACAGCATCTACAGCCACCACCACATACAGTGCAAGAGCCTCAGCAGCAATATGGCCGCCCGTGCCTCTCAGAGGCCATTTTGGTTAACAAGCCTGACTCAAGCCATCAAACCTGCGTCATCCGTATTAGATGTGCAATGAAGGCTATCTTAAACAATCGGTCGGGAGTCTAACAGAACCTGTTTGCTGAAGAGGGACAGTCTTCCGATATAGTTGGAGCAGAAATGTACTCCGTTCATTCGGGGATCCTTTGAGACAGACAGTCTTTAAAGACAGGTAGCTGCCTAGAGTAGAGGTTTTAGTATATTTGAATGAGCTAAATGCCATTTACTGCTTGATGAGATGTAGAGGAGAATTATAAATTTACCACACCAATCCTGGGAATTACTATATTTTGTACTCAAAACAAAATTCTGAGCCATTTGTTTATTGGACTTGCTCCTTATCCATCTAACTGAAGACATTTTATCTCATTACCCTTTTAAGCTCTCGTGTTCCAGTTACAGAAAATCCTATTCAGTGTGTTCCTGAGGTTTTTATTTGAGACACGTGTGAATTACTTTGCAAGTGCAAATGAAAACTAGCAAAATTAAGCAATTAACTTAGCTAGCCTCCTGTCTAGCTCATTTATTTATATTAAAACACAAACAACTTGCAGCTGTCAGAGTGCTTACTGACCTCTAGGGGAATAGACTTCATTCTTGCAAATAAGTTGACACAGCATTTTCTAAAAAGTATTTCCTAGAGGGAATGGGTTATAAATAAATCCTGTATTCCCAGTAAATCTCCTATCCTTCATTCCCTATAGCTTTTAACTAGAGCCGTTGTTTGTCATATAAAATCGCATCAAAGTATTTTTCAAAATCCAAATATTGTATATTAGTTTATATGAGATAGCTCAGTGGTTTGAGCATTGCCCTGCTAAACCTAGGGTTGTGAGTTCAATCCTTGAGGGGGCCGTTTAGGGATCTGGGGCAAAAATCTGTCTGGGGATTGGTCCTGCTTTAAGCAGGGAGTTGGACTAGATGACCTCCTGAGGTCCCTTTCAACCCTGATATTCTATGATTCCATGATCGGCTATTGTCAATCTGGTTTTAAACTGACTCCAAAAGTCAAGAAAAACAGCCAGATTTGTATAATTCAGGCTAGATCTTTACTACGTTCATTGATATACTGTACCATACATAATTATTTTGCTTCTGAATTAGATGATTAAGATTGTAAATTCAGTAACAAAAATCCATAAATATTATAGGGGGAACTGGTAGTGACCCATATGTGTTGGTTGCCTAACAGTTTCCATTACAAAAGATTCTTGAGGCCTCTGAGAAGCTCTAACATCTACTCGATTTGCCACAGCCTCTTGAAAAGTGACAGGGGGAAAGCTCTTTGGCCAGAGGAGTACCTTTCTCTTTGTCCCATGAAATTTCACTCAGGTTTTGTTGAGATATAAACTTTTTAAAATCTCCATTTCTCTTATGTCACTCACAGCAGCACAGAATGCTGTCCTGGGGAGAGAGAGAGCCAGTGCAAAGGCACCTCAAGCTGGGGTGGGGACTCAGAATTTGCCTGAAGGGGACAGTTAGAAAAAGGTGTTAGAGGAGGATGGAAGGAGAAGAACCTAGATGCTGAGCTAGCGGATGAACCAGAGCTGGGGTAGGAGGTGAGGTGATAAAATAAAAGAACAGGGGGAAGAAAGCAGGGTACTTGGAAGTGAGAAGGAGAAAAGAAGGAAAATAGGAAAGGTTTCAGGTCAGGAGAAGCAGAAAAACACAGACTTGGGAATGTGAGCAGACACTATTAGAGAAGAGAAGTAATGGTAAATAAAATCTATGGACGTACTAGTGTGTATCAAAGGAAAAACCAAAGGAAATATAACTGGTGAAAATGGTAATTTATCAAAAAGCTGTGAGAGATGAAAACAGATCCTGAAAACAGAGAAGCCAACCCACAAAGGACCTAAAGTACATGAACTGAGAGAATAGCTGTGGGAACATCTATTCAAGGAATACAGTTCTAAGGTACTTAGTGGACAAGTGAGGGCCCACTAGGTGAAGATAAACTTGGTGAAAAGAGGTACAGCCACAGGAACATTGAACCTAAGGCCTACAAAGTTACGCTGATGTAAGCCGTCTTGGGTCAACCTAGTTGCGCATGGTGCCTACGCTTAAATTTGTCTCTAAGTGCCCCATTATGCTGACATAGTAACACCAGCGTCCTGAGCGGCATTGAGCCAAGGTTGATGTACGATGGTCGACACAGCACGAGTGTAGACACTGTGTTACCTATGTCAACCCTAACAATCTTCCAACAGCTGTCCCATAATGCCCAACACTGACCACTCTGGTCACAACTGTAAACTCCACTGCCCAGGGTTCATGGAGACTGGAAGACTCCCCCCCCCCCACCAGCAGCACCGCTCTCTTTGCCTTTGTTACCCTCAGGAGTGAAATATGAGATCATCTCACCATTATCTGTGGAGAATGGTGCCAGTATTCAGTGCCCCTGCCCTATACTCAGTTTCTGGCAACGGAGCAATTCCCTGTTCATTCCCTGGTGCGTCATACTTACCATGGCTTGAGCCAAGAGTGGCACCAGGCACAAGCAGGCCAAAGCAGAAGTGTCAATAGCATGTCTTCTTTAACACTTGATGGGAGCAGAAGAAGGTGGGAGCCCTGAATCTTAAGTTTTCCCTCCCTACTATACTGACAATGGTATCTCTGAGTGTTTTATCTATAGATGTGGCTATTGTGGAGTTGAGGGATTCCCCTTCCACACCCAAACAACTGACCCAGATAAGGAGGAGAACAAAAAGAGGACAAAGAAGGACAGTAAAAAAAAAAAACTAACAGAAAATATAACATTGCCTCTATATAAATCCATGGTACACCTCACCTTGAATACTGTGTGCAGTTTTGGTCACCCCGTCTCAAAAAAAATATGTTAGAATTGGAAAAGGTACAGAGAAGGACAACAAAAATGATTAGGGATATGGAACAGCTTCCGTATGAGGAGAAATTTAAAAAGACTGGGACTTTTCAGCTTGGAAAAGAGATGACTAAGAGGTGATATGAGAGAAGTTTATTAAATCATAACTGATGTGGAGAAAGTAAAGAAGGAAGTGCTATTTACTCTTTCACATAACACAAGAATGAAAGGTCACCCAATGAAATTAATAGGCAGCAGGTTTGAAACAAATGTAAGGAAGTACTTCTTCACACATTACACAATCAACCTGTGGAACTCACTGCCAGGGGATGTTGTGAAGGCCAAAATTATAAAGGGTTAAAAAAGAACGGGATAAGTTCATGGAGGATAGGTCCATCTGGTGTATGGCTTCATGAGCTTGGGGAGTAAGGGATAGACTGGATCCCCCAGGATGACTAATGGCATTTCAACATCACCAATGGTAATTGGCTGGTCGGGACAGAATGTCCCTGCTTGTAGCTTTCTGAACAGTCCTGTGTTCTTAAAGATGTGAGCGTCACTCACCTTCCCTGACTAGCCAACACAGATGTCAATGAAGCATCCCCAGTGATCCACCAGCACTTGCATAACCATGGAAAAGTAGCCCTTTCTGTTGATGCACTCTGTGGCAAGGTACTCCGGGGCCAAAATAGGTATATGCATGCCGTCTATTGCTCCACTGCAGTTCAGGAACCCAATAGCTGCAAAGTCATCCACTATGTCCTGCACATTGGTGAGAATCACAGTCCTGCATAGCAGAAGACTCTGGACGCTTGCATCACAATTGCCCCACAGTGGATTTTCCAACTCTAAAATGATTTCCCACTGACCAGTAGCAATCCGGCATTGCAAGTTTCCACAGTGTGATTGCCAATTGCTTCTCCACACTGTCAGTGCAGCTCTCATTTTGGTCTCCCTGTGTTGGATTGCTGGGACGAGCTCAGCACACAGATCCAGCAATGTAGCCTTGTGCATCCAAAAGTTCTGCAGCCACTGCTTGTCATCTCAAACCTACATAATGATGCAATGCAATCCCACCAATCAGTAGTTGTTTCTCAGGCCCAGAAGTGTCTGCAGCTACTCCATAAATGCCAGTAACAACCTTGAATTGGTTATCACTATGTCTCACCGCAAACCGACTGCCAGAAAATAATCATGTTCCCTGTGGTACTTCTTGCAGCTCTGCAAATACCGGAGGATCGTGCATCCTGTGTTTGCGATGCTCATGACAATCATACAGAGCTGTGCAGGCTCTATGCTTCCGTCAGAGATGGTGGACAGTGACAAATCCCATGTGAGTTCGTGGGAAATTGAAAATACGCGTGAAAACTACAAGATACAGATGATATTATGGGATGGAGAAATACTGCATTATGGGAAGTTGACTCCTTTTAGTCACCCTAGCGCGAGTCGTTCCTGCCCCATCATGCACTGCCAAAACAACCCAAAAGTTAGTGAGTTGAATGGTGGCGGGTTGAACGCTGGGATACATACCCATTGTGCACCCAACTGTGCAGTGACATGCAGCGGCAATGCAAGGAGCCAAGTATGCACACGCACAAGCGATATACTAACTCCAAAGGCTGTATGCCGACATCACTTGCATCGGTAAAACTTTGTAGTGTAGAAGTGGCTTAAGGCTCATTTCAAGCTGAAGCAAAGCAAACAACAGGCCAGCAAGAGTGCAGCTGGACTTAAAGCCAAGGAGAGGAAAAGTTGATTCTTCTCTGAAGTGACACAGTGTATTGTTGAGTAATCATTTTTGTTCTTGGTAATAACAATGCATTTGGTATTAACTGCACAGAGTAAGGAAGAGTAGTGGGTACAAGCTCACAAAGGTTAAATGTGTCAGTAACCTAGAATCATAGAACTGGAAGGGACCTCAAGAGGTCATCTAGTCTAGTCCCCTGGACTCAAGGCAGGACTAAGTATTATCTAGACCATCCCTGACAGGTGTTTGTCTAACCTGCTCTTAAAAATCCCCAATGATGGACATTCCACAACCTCCCTAGGCAATTTATTCCAGTGCTTAACCACTCTGACAGGAAGTTTTTCCTAATGTCCAACCCAAACCGCCCTTGCTGCAATTTAAGCCCATTGTTTCTTGTCCTATCCTCAGAGGTTAAGAGGAACAATTTTTCTCCCTTCTCCTTGTAACAACCTTTTATGTACTTGAAACTGTTATCATGTCCCCTTTCAGTCTTCTCTTTTCCAGACTAAACAAACCCAATTTTTTCAACCTACCCTCATAGGTCATGTTTTCTAGACCTTTAATCATTTTTGTTGCTCTTTGTTGGACTTTCTCCAATTTGTCCACATCTTTCCTGAAATGTGGCGCCCAGAACTGGACACAATACTCCAGTTGAGGCCTAATCAGCACGGAACAGAGCAAAAGAATTACTTCTCCTCTCTTGCTTACAATACCCCTGCTAATACATCCCAAAATTATGTTTGCTTTTTTTGCAAGAGCATTACACCTGCTTATTTGGAATAGTGGAGATATCCTATCTCCTAGAACTGGAAGGGACCTTGAAAGGTCATCAAGTCCAGCCCCCTGCCTTCACTAGCAGGACCAAGTACTGATTTCGCCCCAGATCCCTAAGTGGCCCCCTCAAGGATTGAACTCACAACCCTGGGTTTAGCAGGCCAATGCTCAAACCACTGAGCTATCCCTCCCCCCAGACTTACACCGTTGACTCATATTTAGCTTGTGATCCACTATGACCCCCAGATTCATTTCCGCAGTACTCCTTCCTAGGCAATCATTTCCCATTTTGTATGCCTGCAACTGAACGTTCCTTCCTAAGTGGAGTACTTTGCATTTGTCCTTATTGAATTTCATCCTATTTACTTCTGACCATTTCTCCAGTTTGTCGAGATCATTTTGAATTTTAATCCTATCCTCCAAAGTGCTTTCAAACTCCTCCCCCAAGCTTGGTATTGTCCGCAAACTTTATAAGTGTACTCTCTATGCCATTATCTAAATCACTGAAGAAGATATTGAACTGAACCGGACCCAGAACCAATCCCTGCGGGACCCCACTCGTTATGTTCTTCCAGCAGGACTGTGAACCATTGATAACTACTCTCTGGGAATGATTTTCCAACCAGTTATGCACCCACCTTATAGTAGTTCCATCTAGCTTGTATTTCCCTAGTTTGTTTATGAGAAGGTCATGCGAGACAGTATCAAAAGCCTTACTAAAGTTAAGATATACCACATCTACCGCTTCCCCTCATCCACAAGGCTTATTACCCTGTCAAAGAAAGCTGTCAGGTTGGTTTGACATGATTTGTTCTTGACAAATCCATGCTGACTGTTATTTATCACCTTATTATCTTCTAGGTGTTTGCAAATTGATTGCTTAATTATTTGCTCCATTATCTTTCCAGGTACAGAAGTTAAGCTCACTGGTCTGTAATTCCCCGGGTTGTCCTTATTTCCCTTTTTATAGATGGGCACAATATTTGCCCTTTTCCAGTCTTCTGGAATGTCTCCTGTCTTCCATGACTTTTCAAAGATAATTGCTAATGGCTCAGATATCTCCTAAGTCAGCTCCTTGAGTATTCTAGGATGCATTTCATCAGGCCCAGGTGATTTGAAGACATCTAACTTGTCTAAGTAATTTTTGACTTGTTCTTTTCCTGTTTTAGACTCTGATCCTACCTCATTTTCACTGGCATTCACTATGTTAGGCATATAGTTTTTTATCATAAGTGAGTGAGTACTTGGTAACGTTCTATAGTATTTATGATCCTGGTACAATTTTGGGGTTTTCCCTTATAAAGTTCTAAAAATTTGTAATTATTCCTTTTGTCTTGGTTTGCCTCTACCTCTCTTCCCAGTTAGCATACACTATACTAGCCGGGTCACTGCACTTGTAACTGTAATCTGTGCTGAGGAGCTGACTGTTCAGGATTGAAATCCTGCTATAAATGAAGGAGGGATTGTTAGGGTTGTACATAATAGAATTTGTTGTAAACATTTTCCTTTAAAAATCTCTAGGAAATAGTATTTCTTTAAAACCAACACCCTATGTTAAAAAGAAGGATATTTAGGTTGGAAAGTCAAATGCTAAAAATGTATGGTTGCCCATACAACCTTAATTCTGTCCCCAAGTGCATATGCATTGTGGTACAGTCTTTAATTACACGATCACATATTAATTTTCCCACAAGATTCCTGCCTCGTTCAGTACACAGAAATAGATGCATAAGGGAACAGAATTATGGTTGCAAGGTCAACACTGAATCTGACATTTGCTAACTTTTGACTGCTCGACTTTGCACTTAAACTGTAGACATACTAAATACACACACACTCACAGAAGTTCCACAAATGACCTTAACCCTTATTCCATATTTCCATTCAGCCTCCACCTAATGAGGAAAGCCCATACATATTACAACAGGTTTAGAAACGTTTTACATCACTGACTGTAGGTGACCATGTAACATTCTATGCACGTATCATAACTGGCTTTGGCGATTATGGAACTGTAGTGTCAGTTTAGAGCAGATGGAATAAAAGTACAGTTCAAGCCTATTTCCAGAAGATGAGGTCTCAGAGCTTTATGAGGAAGATATAAACTGACTTGAGTGGTAGGGTTGCCAGGCGTCCAGTTTTCGAATGGCTGATGGCTCTGGTCAGCACCACTGATCAGGCCGTTAAAAGTCTGGTCGGTGGCGCAGCGGGGCTAAGGCAGGCTCCCTGCCTGCCCTAGCTCCGCGCAGCTCCCAGAAGTGGTGACATGTCCGGTCCCTTGACACAGGAGCCAAGGAGACTCACACTTCAGCACTGCTCCCTCAGCTCCCATTGGCCGGGAACCATGGCCAATGGGAGCTGCAGGGGTGGCGCCTGCGGGCACGGGCATTGTACACTGCTCAGAGTCGCCTGGCCTTGCCTCCACCTAGGGGCCGGGCATGCCAGCCGCTTTCGGGAGCAGCGCAGAGCCAGGGCAGGCAGGGAGCCTGCCTTAGTCCTGCTGCGCCACCAACCAGGAGCCACCTGAGGTAAGTGCCGCCTGCAACCACACCACAGGTCGGAACTCCCTCCTGCACCCAAACTCCCTCCCAAAGCCCGTACCCTCTCCCACACCCCAAGCCCCTGCCCTAGCCCTGAGTCCCCTCCTGCAACCAAACCCCCTCATCCCCAGCCCCATCCCAGAGCCCGCACCCCCCGCTGGATCCCTCACCCCCTTCCGCATCCCAATCCCTTGTCCTAGCCCGGAGCCCCCTCCCGCACCCTGAATCCCTCATTTCTGGCCCCACCCCAGAGCCCACACTCCCAGCGATGGAGGGACGGGGGCTGGAGTGAGTGGGGGCAGGACCTCAGAAAAGGGGCAGGGCAGGGGTGGGGCCTTGGGCAAGGGTGTTCCGTTTTGTGCAATTAGAAAGTTGGCAACCCTATTCAGTGGCCTAACATGCTTACATACCTTGTTGAATCAGGGCCTTAATTCTCTGGAAAGTCTCTTTACAGTGAACTTTGCTTGATCAAAAGGGACACTGAGAACTTGACTTTGCAGGGAGCCGCACTGAAGTCCACGGGCTGCTCAGCAAGGGTGCCAGGAGGTGCCTATGTGGATTCCATTGTAGGATTAGAGCATTTGATTGGACGCCCTTGGGGGCAAGGACAGCTTTTTTAGGATGCGTGTGTATGGTACCTAGCACAATGTGGCTCTGTCACCCAGTGGGGCTGCAGGTGCTACCAAAATACAAATGCATAATTAAGGATTCATCCTGGGTTTAGGGAAGGTAATTATTGGAGCATATACACATTGACATGGCCACTGAAATTATTTAGAGAAGATTAAAGAAATTGCTGCCTTGGAAATATTTTCTTTTAAAAGCCTAAAGTCAGGCAAGCATAACTGCTGATTTGGTCAGCAGAAGAAAAATAGTTATGGAGGCAAAAATTCTCCATGTAGCATTAATTCTTGGGGGGAGGAAGGCAGACACACATTTGTGGAGAGGCCTGTTGGAAAAGATCGATTGTAAAAGGAAACTCGGATAATGTACAGGCAGTCACTGCAAGATTAGTTAGCTGAGCCAACCATGTTACTAATCTGGGGTGAGCTGATGCTGGTGAGCTGCAGGCAGACATGCTGAAGAACAGAAGCATGGAAAATGGATGGAGAGCTGCATGAATAACTGGTCTGTATTATGAGAGGAAAATAAACTGTTAAGCATCCACTTTTGGGCTCAAACCACAAATCCAGATGCCAAACACTCCAATTTTGGGGGCTGCTATGAGTTGGGGTTTTGGTATATATCATTATAAAAGAGCAAGGAGCCATGCGAAGAACACGAGAGATATCTGTATTATTTTTAATAACTACTGTGTGTACCCCTGTCTATGGTTATATCTGCACAACTGCTGGAAGGTGTAATTCCCAGCTCAGGTAGATGTAACATTAGTTCTGTTTGAGCTAGTACCTAAAAATAGCAGTGTGCCTGCAGTGGCACGGATGTCGCCTTGGACTAGCCACGGGAGTACAATCCCACCCGATCCCCTGGTGTCCTCAGGTGGCTAGCCCATACCGCCACAGAGCTATTTTTAGCATGCCAGCTCAAGCACAGCTAGTGTATGACTGTCTACTGGGCTGGGAATTAACACTCCCAGTTGCTGTGTAGAGGTATCTTTAATGATTATGATCATGCTGTCTGTCTCTTAGGGTACAAAGAATTAACTTAGTCCTGGGGGAGAGGACTAAACTCTTCTGCAGGATGGTAGGCAATGACTAACTCAATAACTGGTGCTTAATAGACAATCCACTGCCAGAAGCCTATTTCCTACCCCTAATGAGGTGCATAAATGGCAGACCAGCGTCATGGTGCCAGGACAGCCAAGGGAACTTGGAAATGGATAAAGGATGGCCTGTGAATTCAGAGGGGGAAAACACTGAATGAAGATCAGACTGAGACAGAGGCTGCAGTGGTGCAGTTTGTCTTGCCCTGCCCCAGTACTGGGGTGCCTGGGACAAGTGGGACCTACCTAAACTTGCAAAGAAGGGCTAAG
The DNA here is from genome assembly GCF_002925995.2 of Terrapene triunguis. NCBI lineage: Eukaryota > Metazoa > Chordata > Testudines > Emydidae > Terrapene > Terrapene triunguis. The sequence goes on along the minus strand of NW_020664753.1, from coordinate 3,044,328 downwards.
GTTTAGTTAAGATAATACGCAGCTGGGCCTTTTGTTGTTTTAACCTTTCCTCTCTATTTCTTCTGTTCCAATGGATAAATAATACTTTGTTTTGAAGAGGCTGGTCCGTGTCGCTGTATTTTCCACTGATCACAAGCTCCCTAAGGGAAGTTTATAGCAGGGCCCAGATGGAGCTGCTAAGGACTTATGGTTAAGGCTAAAATTATGTCACGGAGGTCACAGAATCCATGACTTCTAGAGACCTCCGTGACATCTTCCACTTCAGCCCTGGGGCAGAGCCGGGATGGAGCTGTCAGATGGCGGGGTCCCTGCAGCTCCCAGCCACCACGGGCAGCGGAAGGATCCCAGAGCTCCCAGCCACCAAGGGGGGCCTCTGCAGCTCCCAGCCATTGTGGGCAGCGGGGGTCCTAGAGCTCCCAGCCCCCAGCCCAGCAGCTCCGAGCTGACGCAGGAGGTGGGAGACCACAGCGCTCTCAGCTGCCACGGGCAGTGGAGAGACCCTGGCATTCTCAGCTGCCCTGGGCAGTGGGGCGACCCTGAAGCTGCAGCAGTGGTTGTTGCTGGACCTCCCTTTCCCATTTTGTCACACTTATTTTAAGTCAATGTCAGGGACAGGTCACGGGCGTCCGTGAATTTTTGTTTATTGCCCGTGATCTGTCTGTGACTTTTACTAAAAATAACCGAGACAAAATCTTTACTTTACTTATGATTAGTGAACAAGGCTTGTGACACAGAGACCCCTTGGCAAAGGATCCCCTGTTCTTTGCAAACAACTCGCATCTCAGACCTGACAAACTCGCTACATCAAAGACATGTCTTACAGGATATTTATCCACAAAGAGCAACAAGTAAGGTATCTACAGAAAGCATGTAACTTGTCATTGCAACATGTATGTACGGATAATATTTATGGAATAACGTATTTTATACTGAAAATATGCTATGTGGACTTGGAGTAAAAATTAGGCACCAGGGGTAACGTGTCTCAGTGATGACTCACTCCAGCAAGTGGGAGCTGTAACCCCTCCCTAGTCAGCAGGCGAGGTAATGCAAGGTTCTACTGCCTACCCTTGCCATAATCCCAGAACAGTCAATGGAAAACCATCAAAGACAAATGCAAACAATCAAAACCACTTGGAGGTGAAAAGAAACATTGCAGCAGACAGGAAGTTGCCCTGGTTCTGAATAAAGACAAAGTAGAGGTGCAGTCCTGTCACTTGAAAGGGGTGTGCACAGACAGACTGAATGAGGGGTGGAAAATACAATTCATCCTGGGACTGTAACAAGCCATTTACACAGTTTAGATCTGAATTTTGAATGCCCCAAAATTGGGAGGTGTTTGGATCTAGGATTCTGGTTCAGGCATGGGTCTGCTTGGAAACACTGGGGAATCAAGTGAAACCTCCCACTTGAATTCTTGGTTTAGCCGAAGGTGAGGGAGGGTGAAGTTTCAGCCTTTTATACTGAAAAATTGGCTGGCAGAAATTCTTCCAGTTGCTCTGATGAGAACTCCTGAAAAAAATCTTTAAAAAGTTCTTTCATGTTTCAGCTAAAAGTAAGGTAATACAGAAACCGGCAAGTTATAAAGGTGACTGTTCTAAGTAGCAAAATACTCTCACAAACTAGTTTTTTGTTGGGTTTTTTTTTGCAAAATCTTTCAGTCGTATCTCTTGCCAGTAACCTGGAGGGCAGAATTGATGATAATGAGAAGAGGACAACACAGAGCTGAAAAAAATTTCTAACTTGTAATAGTGAAGGTGAGTACCTGGGTAACTTGTGCCTAAGTCTGTTATGGTTGAAAGCTTAGAAAACAATGAATGTGAATAATGCGAACTTCTTATATTTCAATAGCACCTTTCCTCCTGAAGGCTTCCAAAGCATTATTCCACCCTGTGAGAGGAAACACAGCAGGCTCTTTAGCAGTGAATAGCACCATGCAGCCATTTAAAACAAAAGTGAATGGCACTTTATTTAATGTAAATTTATGAGAATATTTTGCACTTACATAGCTGCTTGCATCTAAAGATCTCACAAAAGGTCCCTATAAATATTTAAATATTTGAACCTCACATCAGCCCTCTGAGGTAGGCAAGTATTATTATCCCGATTTGGCAGCTGAAGAAGCAGACGACAGGAGATCAGGTGATTAGCCCAAGAACACAGAAGGTGAAATGCACCCTTACTATTACAAGTTCACTACTTGTCTTACACTTTTGCATAGGCTAGGTCTACATTATGAGTGTTACAGCAGCACAGCTATGGCACTGTAGCTATGCCACTGTAGCGCCATAGTTTAGATACTTCCTACATCAACGTAAGGAATTATTCCATTGACCTAGACATGTCTACACCTGGGGTTAGGTTGGCTTAGCTATGAAGTTCAGGAATGTGAATTTCTTCACATCCCCGAACGATGTAAGTAGGTCAGCCTACATTTTAAGTGTAGATGAGGCCATAATGCTGTTTACTGTTGAAGAGTTGCTGAGTTTCTCCCCAGGGGTATAGTACTATGGACTAAAAATGGGACTTAAGTGATGCACAGGGTTTTCACATGACCTTTGCTCGGGGTGAATTTCACCCACAGTGAAGCCGTGCCAAAGCTGGGGGGACAGCCCAGGATTCTCCTTTTAGTTTTTCTCAATAGGCAGAATGTCAATGGCCAGGACACTGGGTTTAACACTAATATAGTGCACAGTATCAGACTTTGGGAATTATCTGAGGAGGACAAAGGGATTTCAGTAGCTACTTATGGTAGGCCACTGCCTGAGAAAGACTTTGCATCTTAAGAAGAGCTTCTCCAAAGCAAGCAGAACAGCCTCAGCCATCTCCCATATCTTTCTCTTTATCTCAGATCTCCTATTTATCTCTATTGTCTGTAAACTTGATTCTGAGCTCTTCTTTGGCTCTCATGTCTGCACATCTCCCAATTATCTTCTCCACAAATCTACCCAGTTCCAGTACTGCCTTAGACTATACCTCTGACACAATTCTTCATCCTTGCATTCATCTCCTCTCAACTTGAACACTTTAAGTCCTTTCTCAAGTTCCTACTCTCCCGCCTTGGGCACGTACAGAAATCTTGCTGCCTACTTTCTCACATGTATAAATATGATAGTTGTATGATGAGTGGAACTGGAAACTAGCATTACAATCAGGAGGGATATATTTTGGTGTGAGACTAGAAATTTAGAGGTGTATGCCTAAGACAGGGGTGGGCAAACTTTTTGGCCTGAGGGCCGCATCAGGTTTCATAAACTGTATGGAGGGCCGGTTAGGGGAGGGAGTCGTGGCCCAGCCTCCACCTCCTATCTGCCCCCTCCCCGAACTCCTGCCCCATCCAACCCCCCCCTCCCGTTCCGTGACAGCCCCTCTGGGACCCCTGCCCCATCCACACACCCCTGCTCCCTGTCCCCTGACGGCCCCTGGACCTCCGCCGCCCCATCCAACCCCTCCTCTCATTCCTGACAGCCCCCCCAGCACCCCTGCCCCATCCAACCACCCCTTCTCCCTGTTCCCTGACTGCCCCTGGAACTCCTGCCCCTGACTGCCCCCTGCCGCCCCATCCAACCCCCCAGGACCCCTGCCCCCATTCAACCCCATTTCCCCCCTGACCACCATCCACACCTCTGCCCCCTCACCACCACCCCGAACTCCCCTGCCCTCTATCCAACCCCCCGCTGCTCCCTGCCCCCTTACCGCGCTGCCTGGACCACCGGTGGCTGGTGGCGCTACAGCCGTGCCACCCGGCTGGATCCAGGCCACGCTGCCGCCGCCACCACGCAGCACAGAGCACCGGGTCAGGCTGGGCTCTGCAGCTGCGCTGCCCCAGGAGTTCACAGCCCGGCCGCCCAGAGGATTGCGCCGGCGGCGGAGCAAGCGAGCTGAGGCTGTGGGGGAGGGGGGCCAGGAGCTCGGGGGCCGGGCAGGACGGTCCTGCGGGTCTGATGTGGCCCACGGGCCATAGTTTGCCCACCCCTGGCCTAAGAGCTACTCCTGAAAGTGGCACAGTGAAAAAACAGCAGAGCCTAAGTATATAACACTAGCCTCAAGAGTATGTTTAAAAAAGCACTGCTTCTTACAACTCAACAATAAGAGATAAAGCAAGCAATGACCACGTTAATCACATCTTCAAACAACTTCACTGTTTCTTCACTCCCTCCACTCATGTGATGCTTGCTCTTCACCCATTCATATCATCTCATCAGTGCAGGTGAGAAAGCCTTCTCTCCCGTTCCCATTTCCTCTTGCCACATAATGTAGCTTTTCTCCTTCTCTAAGCCTCATCATTTTCAAAAAGGACCTGAAAACTTCTCTCCTTTCTCTTACTTTTGCCTCAATTTCTTTCCCTCTCTGTTAGCTTTGTAATTCTATTTAACAAAACTCTATAAAGCAATCTGAGGATACAGTTTAATACAATGCATGAAAAAAGTTACATGAAATATTGTTATAAACACAAGAATGTCTGGAAAGATATACTAGGACATATTCTTTTCCCCAATGAGCCAAGTGAGGTGGCCATCTTCAAATTATCTAAGCCTAGATACAAAGATTGACGTCAGAAAGCAACACAATTTTTCAATCCAAGAGGATTTTCCTTTCCTGCTACCTATTGCCCTACAAGGTGAAGTGCTAAGCCCTGGTCCTAGTGGGTATGTCTACACACAGCAAAGAAAAACCCACTCAGGCTCTCGGGGCTTGGGCTGCAAGGCTGTTTCATTGCTGGAGCCCAGGCTCTGGGACCTTCCCACCCCACAGTGTCCTATAACTGGGGCTCCAGCCCAAGCCTGGAAGTCTACACAGCAATGAAACATCCCTGCAGCCCAAGTCTGAGCCAGCTGGCATAAGCCAGCCACAGGTTTTTCTTTGCTGTGCAGACATACCCAGTCAAACATGCCTTTTTGACAAATAACATAGAGGAAATGATTCTTTTCCCAGGAAGACAATGAATTAAATAACTCTGCCTGTGAGTTTATTTATACTGGGGATGCAGGAGTGGGTAGAACCAGTGAAACACAATTTATAGAGAATCGAGAAATCAGAAAGAAAAAATGTGCCAGCTTTTTTGGCACATTGAATGATAGTTTAAAGAATTATCTGCCATTTCCTGGTAGGAGAAGCTTAGATTAACTTTGGTTTGACAGAGACATTTGATGTTATAATTAGCTTGGCCTCTGTCTTGTTTTCTAGTGATTATACACATCCTAATGCTATTGGGGATGTGTTGTGGAGTGTGTAGCAGCAGTACAAATACCATAGAAAAGCAGCAGCTGTTTAAAACTGCATGTCTCATGTGGCCCAACCTAGACCTGAGCCTACTCAAACTCTAGGGAAGTTCCATTTTGGACCCAAAGTTCACAGCTGGACCAAGATGGATCCAAAACAGCAGCATCTGGCTCAAAACCCTTTGAATCTTGGGGAAATTCACATCTGGACCCAAATTCTGCAGCTCAATACAACTTGAGATCTTTGCAATGGCCCCTCCTTCTCTTGCATTGTGGGTTATCAGTGGGGATAGAGCTCAGGATTTTCAGCAGCAATGGCATTAGCCTCTACCTTCTGGGCTAAAGGAATAACTCCTTAAGCCAGGCCTGCACAACTCGTAAAGCGGCGAGGGCCAAATTACTCCAAAGAAAACAGCTGAGGGCCGAAACCCCCCCCCCCCCCCCCCCCCCCCCCCCCCCCCCCCCCGCCCCCCCCCCCCCCCCCCCCCCGAAACACAACACCTCCCCCAGCGCCGCCCTCCCCATGGAAACAACCCCCCAGTGCTGTGGAAACACCCCCCAGCACCGCCCAGACCCCCCAAAACACGCCCCCCCAGCGCCGCCCGCCCCGCAGAAACAAACCCTCCTTCCCCAGCGCCGCCCCACCAAAACAGTGGTATTGAACCTTGGTAATATGTTATAGCGGGCTCCTAAGGTAGTATAATTAAGGTAAAAGAAAAATGTCTTTTTGCTAGAAGTAGCATAAGATCTTTCCCCCACTTTGTAATCAATTGCGCTGTTGAATGAATGATGTGTGAATGAGGAAAGCGTGGAAGGTAGCACCTCCAGACAGCTGCAACCCTTGGAGAAGGGATGGGAGCCAGACCAGATCAGTAGACCAGGTCAGCCACAAACTCACCGCTCGCCTCCTCAGCCCCCATCCCCTGCCACCGGCTCACCTGCCCCCCCGCCACTACCCGCCCGCTCGCCTCCTTAGCCCCCCTCCCTCACCCACCGCTTGCCTACTCACCTCCCATGGGCCGCACAGTGAGCCCACACTGGCCACATGCGGCCCCCGGGCCGCATGTTCTGCAGGCCTGCCTTAAGCTATTAGTAGTAGTAGGCTCTGCTCTCTGTGTGCCAACCATTAAAAGGAAAAGGATGTGATCACATAGACTTACTAGCCAGTGCGTTACACAAATCTGAGGGATGCAATTTAATCAGTGGCCAATTTAGGAGATTCTAATAATATTTAGGTTTAAATATGGTAAATAATTCTTTACTGGATTTTAAAGATCATGTGGAATGCCATGTGCCTCCTTGCTTGTTGTAAATATGAATACTAGTAATTATTATTGTGCACTAGTACTGTCCACAGTCCAAAAATCAGGATCAAGGCCTCATTGTGCTATGGGTACGAGATATATGATAAGAGACAGTCCTGGCCATAGAGTTTACAGTCTAATTCAAGATGAGATACAAGTGTGTGAAACAAACAAATGAAAGGGATGCATGCTAGCTTATTAAATATTTTTAGGACCAGACAGAAAATAGTTTTCCCTTTTGTGTCAAATGTATTTAAAATGTATAAAATGAAATCAAATTATACTTTGGCTTCATTTAGTGTAGGGAATCTGCACTGACTTGGCTGTGCTGACTTCAACCTCTGTCTGCAGTAACTGACCGCTTCAAGAACAGCAGCCTGTGCAGCTCTGAAGGCAGATACAGACACACCTCACCCCTAGGCATATTGTAACTGGAGGAGCAAGAAGGGGGATCCTGAAAATGACTGTGGAATTTAAAGATGGGTTAGTTGATTGTATTTGTAGCATAGACAGGTGCTGTAGTGTGAGAGATTGGTCTTGCGGCTAGAGCACAGAACTGGGAGGCAGGTGTTCAAAGTTCTGTTCCCAGATCTGCCTGTACCATTTAAAAAGCGGGGATAATAATGCTTCCCTAATCTCTCAAATGTGCTGAGAGGCTAAATTTGTTCTTCATGAAGCATGGAGGAAAGTCTCAAAACAGGGGGGGTTTCTAAAACTGCAAATGTTATTTTAATTACACTCTCCTGCTACATTACTGCTGTTCAGAGCCCGTCTCCTCCTTTTTAAATTCTTGCTTTCCAATATTACAGATGCTCTTAGCTTCATTTTAAATGTATCTGTGTTCACCTTGTTTTTCCTCTCAGTGAAAAGTATGTTACATCTCCCCTGGAGTCAAACATGTGAGAAGGCTTCCATTTGTGCTTTAACAAATTAAAAACAGCTGCTACATGGCATATAGAAAGTGAAAACACTTTTTAATAAATGCCAGAGGAGCAAAAGGTGAAGTATGATAATATGTGCAATGAGGACACCTAGCAAAGCAATATGGCCTGCAACTGTGTAGAGGGAAATAAACTTTTTGAAAATTGTGGCAGTAAGACCCTTTAAACACACGCACAAGACACTTTGGGACAGGAAATTTAGGTTCACCTTGAGATGGGAGTTCCAGCATAACCCACCCATGGGTTTGTGTCTAAATTCTTGTTGCTCTCCTTCCAGAATGTTGAATCTTAAACCTCTGAAAACCCAGAAATAAAGCTTCAGTACATAACAGCCCTGCACCTTAACTCTGCCCCCGGGAGCTAGCAAGGAATATACTGTATGTTTCAGCTAGGGCGGCCCTATAATAAGTGACTTGAGGAATAACTTCAGCCACTGGTCTACACTACACAGTTATGTCGACCTCATTATGTCAGTTATTACACTACAGCCTTGCTCCCACCGACATAACTGCACCAGCATCGTAACTGCACCTCCAAGAGAGGCATAGGGCTTACGTCGGCATAGTGAGAGCGACAGTTTCTGCGTAGACACTGCAGGTTACTTACATTGGCTGTTGGCTGTCATTATTGTCAATTTAATGGCTTTATTGTCAATTTCACGTGCAGGAGCCATGAAATTGACAAGAAAGCCTGCTCCTGGCTCCCCATTGGCCTGCTGCCCGGTCTACCTGCTCCAAGCTGGGCTGCTGCCCAGGCTCCCCACTCAGAACCCTGGGGTCCCGGCTCCTCACTGCAATCTGGGCTGCCTGCTTCCCACTGGCAGCCTGGCTGCATCCGGTGGGGAGATCCACACCTGGAGCCCTGGCAGCTGCCAAGCTTCTGGCAGGGAGTTGAGAGGCAGGGGGTGGAAGCCAGCCTCCTGGCGGAGAACCGGGCTCCCGGTGGGGAGCCAAGAGCCCGGGGGAAGCCGGGCTCCCAGCAGGGAGATCTGCACCTGGAGCCCGGGTGGCTGCCGTGAACCAAGAACCCAGGGGCATCTAGGCTGCAGCTGAGAGCCTGGGCTCTCAACCCCCCACACTGCCCCTCTTAAGTCAGTGAAAACGCTCCCGGTGAGGATGTTCACCACCGACAGAAGGATGGTAATGTGGACATGAACCACTGCAGTAATTACTGCAGTAGCTGTAACTCGACCTAACATAGGTCGACTTATGTTTGTAGCGTAGACATGCCCTAAGTAAAGTCCTGTGTTATATCCATCAGCATTGTGTTCCCCATTTGTGTGCATGCACGCCGACTGCTCTTCATGCTGTACTGACTGGTGCAGGGGTTACTTGTGGCAGGCTGTCACAGCTCATACTGCAATATGGAGAAGGGTGCATCTGCACCCAAATGGACCAGGGTCACCATGTTTCTATTTTGAGTTATGTCTGTTGGGCAAGCAAAGGAGCATAGTAGTTTATTCTTGCTATGGGGCATTGTT
>NW_020664753.1:3023407-3032381 GCF_002925995.2 Terrapene triunguis | reverse complement strand
GCGTTATATCGGGGTAGAGGTGTATTATTATTAACCATTTGTACTGGGGTAGCACTCATTGGCCACTAGCAGGATCAGGGTCTCGCTGAGCTAGTACTTAGACCTACCAAATAGTGGGGATGTACTTGGGAGTTGGACTGCTCTTAGTTGCATTGTGTTGATGACCTGGTACTTTCCCTGCCTGTTTGACATCTAATGCTATAGAAAAAAAAAAGGAAGAAATTAAAGCCTACTCTACACTTACGTTTTGCCAACATAGCTATGTCAGGGGTGTGACTTTTTGCTGAAAAAAAGATGCAATTTATAGAGTACAAAAAATTTATTTGTAGCAGTATAGCTTAAACCAGTTTCTCAAGCAAAAATATCAGCACATGGACTCTTTTGGCGGTATAACCTGCACCTACACTAGGAGGGTTTGGTAGAATAGTTATACCACCATAGCTACACCAACAAAACTTTTTAAGCGTAGACAAGGGCTAAATCCCTCTTGACCTTATGGTGGTAAGGAAAATCTTCCAAATGTAATCTGATGCAGTGATCCCGGCCAAAGTCTGCAGGCAGCCTGAAACAATAGCTCAAAGAGGGTGTGAACTTATATCACTAGCATGTTAATTCTGAAGCCTAATAGTGGCAGTCAGTCACCACTTAACTTCTTCATGGCTGATCAAGCATATAAGAAAGAGGGACAGTGATATTATCAAGAGATGTACAATCTAGACATTACAATTGGGCATAGTATTTGGGACAGCGCCATTGCTTACTCCCCCCCACCCTTTATGTCAACCTGAGAAATGGGAGGCCAACTGTAGTGGGGTGGACACCCGCTCCTGTCCTGAAGGGCTTAAAACAGCCCTGGTAGAAGGCTGTTGCAGGGAGAAAGCAGCTACTAGGCTGATTGGGGAAGTAGCCACAGCTGGGCCATGCCCCAATCAGGCCCAGCTGGTCCCTATAAAAGGCTCTGAGCCAGAGGCCCAGAGAAGTCTCTCTTTGCATTCAGAGAGAGATGGGCCTGGCTGCAGGGACCTGAGCAGAGTACCTGAGTGGAACAGGGCTGGGGAGATCCAGCCTGGAAAGCTCCAGACTGCGGCCCAGCAGAAGGCCAAGGGGTACTGGGGGTTGCAGAGGGCAGCCCAGGGGTAGGCCAAGGCAGCAGGTCCAAACCCAGCCTTGCCAGTGATGAGTAGGCTGATACTGCAGTCTGCCCCAGGGCGTGGGGCTAGACGATGACTGGCAGTAGCCTTATACTAAGGCGAGGTGGGAACAGTGGGTGGGGGTTCCCCAGGGAGGGGAGACCCTAAGACTGAGGGGTTACTGCTAGGGGGCAGCACCCCAGGTAAAAGGGCACCGGGGTCCAGGGAGGGACATGGGGGCCAGAGGACAGGCGGATCACCGGCCTGCAGAGGGCGCTCCGGAGCTGGAACGAGCTAATTCCCAGAAGTCACCAGCAGGAGGTGCCGCAGGGGTGAGTCCGCGCATCGTTACACCAACCAATCAGGAGATAAAAACATAACTGAATATCAAGTTGGATTTATGGCGAATGATGGTCAGTGCTCCTATGCTGACCACAGTGGAATGGTGCAGGGCCACAATTACAGAAAAGGACAGCAGTGAAAGCTCTATTCAGGTAATATAGAGATCTTGCTGAAGCCCCTTTGAAGCACAGGCAATGTCATGATTTTTAGCAGAATTAGCCCTCTAACCTACATGGCCAGACCTGGATTTGAAGGCAGACCAGGTGTCTCCATTAGCCCAAGGTGTCACATCTGGTTCTTTGAACTAATCTGACCTATACTGAGACATGTGAACAGTTCTCTGAAGACCACAGTCGTTATGTTTCAAGGTCCTAATGCTAACCAGTGACTAGCAATTTAAATTAAAAGAGATCTATATCTCCCAATGACTCAGAAAATACTGTGTTGGTTTATATTAGACTGAGAGAAATTAACAAAACCTAATAATCAGACACCAGATAAAATGACAAAAACTGTTCAAAGGAAACTACCAAGTCAATACAAAGATTAAGAAATGACAATACAGTATATAGTAACTACAAAAAGGAAAAGTTTTGGTATTGAGAACAAATATCAAGGTCAACATAACAGACTTACAGACAGGCAGCTTTCAAGATTGTTTTCCTATTAAAAAAGGCTAACCTGGAATTTACTGTAGTTTAGGAGGGTTCCTTCCTTTTTATTAACAGAAAAACACATCTTGACAGCCTGGCAGGAAGTGCTGGAGACACGCCGCCGTGGAGGAAGATTGAAAAGCAGCTTCTTCTTCTCCTCCTCCACACCTTCCAGCTTCCCTGATGCCTTTTCACTTTTTGAACTGCTGATTTGGGATCCATTTACCAGCTCCTGATTCAGCTTTACCAAATGTGAAGGATTCAAGCATCCTCACCATGAGGCAAGTGCTGTTCGAGACTGGCGCTCCAAGGCACTTTGCTTAGGAAGATGAGAGTGAAAGCACCTGCACCATCACAGAGGTGCTGCTTGATGCAGTGGCCAGGAGCAGATTTCAAAAGCAACTATGGTCCCACCATTCCCAGCTGTAACTCTCCGGGGGCTTCCTAGCTGGATGGATATTTTTAATTTGGCTTCCTTTCAGAGAAGCTGAATCAGAACCCAGGCTGTTCAAGTGGGTATGTCCAGTACCGCCAACCCCAGGTGTATAAAAGACATGAGTTATGCTCCCCCCCCCCCCAAAAAAAATCACAAGATAAGCACCCAAAATCTCATGAAGGGCGGAGGGATAGCTCAGTGGTTTGAGCATTGGCCTGCTAAACCCAGGGTTGTGAGTTCAATCCTTGAGGGGGCCACCTAGGGGTCTGGGGCAAAATCAGTACTTGGTCCTGCTAGTGAAGGCAGGGGGCTGGACTCGATGACCTTTCAAGGTCCCTTCCCGTTCTAGGAGATAGGATATCTCCATTAATAATAAATAAAATAATAATAGACTTTTAAGCTTGTTAACAGCCTGCAGGTTTTTGAGCTTAAGAGTCATGTTTTCAAGCTTTTCTCCACAACAATGAAGGGTAGAAACTTAGTTTAGAAAACGATGAAGTTCTTGTGGAATCGCTTGACTTCAAGAGCTTTAAATATGACCAAATATTACAAGACTCACAATAGAAATCACAGGAACTGGCAACATTAACTGGGCTCCTGGAGGAATCTGGGAACTGACAGCTGGGTGGGAGAGATCTACAGGATTTGGCATGCACCCACTGCAGGAAGGGAGCCTGCATGTCAGAGGGAGACTTCAGAGAGGCAGGTGAGCTAGGGTGACCAGGTGTCCGGTTTTGGAGCAGAACACAAGGAATCCTAACCGCTCCAGTCAGCACTGCTGACCAGGCCATTGAATGTCCGGTTCGCGGCGCTGCTGCGGGGCAGGCAGGCTCCCTGCTAGTGCCGGCAGGCTCCCTGCTAGTGCCGTGGCACCTGGGTCTGGAAGCAGCCAGCACATCCAACTCCTAGCCTTAGGGGCAGTCCCACCCCTCCCCGCAGACACAGCTCCCATTGGTTGGGTCAGGACAGGGGAGGAACTAGTGCCACTCGTGAGCGCTCAGCAGGTGGCTGTTGAGGGGTCGCGTGATGCGCGCTTCTCCTGCTGTGGCCCGGCCCTCTTCTCCTCTTGCTCCTCCTGTGGCTGGGCTCAAGCTGCAGTGCATGCCCTGCTGCGAATCAAGGACTGTCGCCCCATTGCCGGCACCCAGGAGGTATGTGTATCCCTATCGCTGAATGCTGGGAATGGGGCTGCACCCCCATCATTGCATCCCTACCTGTCCCAACCCCCTCGCACCCCCATCCCCCGGTCATTGCTTCCCTCCCCCCACCCCCATCCCTCCATCATTGCATTCCCATCACTGTATTCCCCCCTGCACCCTCATCCCCCCGTGACTGCATCCCTCCCCATCCCAATCTCCCCTGAACCCCCATGCCCCGTCATTGCATCCCTCCCTGTCCCAACCCCCCCGTACCTCCATCACCCCATCACTGCATCTCTCCCCATCCCAACCCTTCCTCTTCCCCTGCAAGGAGTAGCTGGGGATGTGTCAGCCCATCCCCAGAAACCTCCCCCGCCAGCAGAAAGCTCAGCATCCTTCCTGCGGGAAGGGTCACTGAACGAGGAGCTGCTTCCCCAACCCCTGTACATGCAGACATCCCATACCCAACCCCCATCCCCCACCAAACCTCACCCTGTACACCCAGATCCCTCCCCAGCCCTCCATACCCGAACTCCACCCCACTGAACCTCAACCCCTGCATCTGGAGCCCCCCTGCAACCAGACTCCCTGTCCCAAGACCCCCACCTCTATACCCAGACCACCCCCACTGAGCTCCCTGCACTCAAACTCCTACCCTGATGAGCCCCACCCCCCGCACCACCCTGAGCACCCACTGCCAGACCCCAACCCACTGACCCCCACTAATTGCACCCAGATCCCCATTCCCCAAGCCCCACTCCCCCAGTACCCAGACCCCCTGCTGAGCCCCAACCACCTTCACCTGGAAGCTCCTGTAAAGTCCCATTCCCCCTGCACCTGGAACCCCCCCACTGAGCCTCTGTGCATCCAGATCCCCCCACACCTAGACCCCCCCACTGAGTTGCCTGCACCTAGATTGTTCCACACAGAACCCTCACACCTGGATTTCTCCCCCCCAATGAGCCCCTTCACACTTGGATCCTGCCTGGTTGAGCCTGCCTGCCCCACACCTGGTGCACCAGGTAGGGCCCCAAGATATTTCTGGGGCAGGTCCAGCCCTTGTGCTGTGTGAGGGTTGGGTGCAGCCTCACCACTGAGTCCATGTCCCGGGGGAGAGGAGTGATCTCCCACCTTCATGCAGCCAGTGGCCTGTGCTCCCACTGCCATGCTGGAGCCTCTGCATTTATTTATTGACAAATAAAACATACAGTATTTTAATATATTGTAAGCAGAATTTTTAATTTTTCATTGCAGAATTTTTAACTTTTTGGCACAGAATTCCCTAAGGAGTAATGCATTGTACATGCGTAAGAGACTGTGTATCTTTGTGTAGGGAGATGTGTGTATTGCTGCATGTGTGTATACCTGCGTGAATAAAATTTGCAGCCTAACTCTTTGACTTTTTTTCCTTTTGCTGGCTTGCGCACACAAAAATTGATGATACAAGTTTTTAAAAGAGAAGGAGTGAGTGGGGGCAGGGCCTTGGGGAAGGGGAGTGGCAGTGGGCAGGGCAAGGGTGTTCGGTTTTCTGGAATTAGAAAGTTGGCAACCCTATGGTGAGCCCAGACAGAGAGTCTCAAACTATTTAGAGGACCAAATCTGCAAGAAGCTGAGTACCCTCAAATCCCATTGACTTCAGTGGAAGTTGAAAGTGCTCAACATCTTGCAGGTTTGAGCCCGAAGAAAGGAATAATGAACTTGGTCACTAAGAGTTGCAAGACCCTTCTTTTCCAGCCCTTTCCAAGTTATTAGATTCTGGTTTCCTGGTAGACTGAGAAAACTGCACGTGTTTGGCCTCCTTTCACTGTGTCATCTTAAGCCTTCTAAGCTGCCTCCATGCCATGGTGATGGGCACCAAGTAAATGCTTGTAATATCAACAGCTACTAGTGAGCTCTATGTTATGGTAATAAAAAGGACAGGAAAGTCCCTAATCATGATAGGCGCTCTCAGCCACTCGTACCTCACTGATGAGAGAGAGGTATCACTTACAAAGGGAAATTACAGATTCTGAGACATTGTAGATGAAATATCACAGCAAACCTGAACATATGAAGGAAGTGCAGCTTTAATAACAAGTGGCTAGAAATCCAAGCAGCCAGGCTAGAATATGCTCAGCACACGTAAAGTGCAAGGACTGCGGGAGAATATTCAATACCATTAATAAGGTCAAACACATATTAAGCAAAGACATGAAAAGGGGTGAGGCAAAGAGAGATGTAGAAAATATCAAACAGGAGAGGCTATAAATAGGACAGTATATAAACAATTCTCTCAGTTCTTTTTGACTTTGTGATCATTTACATACTAATAGCCCTTTTTGCAGTAACGGGGGTGGTCAGGTTCCAGCCAAATTCAACTCAGTTACATTCTGCCTCCCTACATTCTGTAGCTTTGGCTGGATAGTTCTCACTTCCTACCCTAAACTCGTGTGTAATCTTGCTGTGTTCTGTTAAACAGTGGCTGGGTTTCACTCCAGAGGTAGCCATATGTAAAATCTACATAGTCATTGGGTATGCTTCAGGATGAAAGATACTATTTAAAACAAAGTATTATTTTAAAAATTTAAAAAGCTCTGGCTTCATAGTTCTAGTAATCACAATTACCAGCACATAATGGACTGAGGAATTTCTCAATATATAAAACAGTATAAGTAACATGGTCTTGAACGATTTATTTGGTCTTTCAAAGGTCCTGCAACTACTCTTCCTGCAAACCATGAAAAAGCATATTAATCTTTTGACAGAGAAGTGCTGCCATATGGCAATACATCTGAGCAATTTTTATGAAGCTACAACAATTGCACTAATCAGAAGTCACTAATTACAGACTGGGCAGACTAACTTTAATGGATTTAAACTGCACCCACTTATGCTAGTATTGAATCTGGCGCTCAATATTTACCAAGACAAATCTTTCAGGACCAAAATAGCCTTGTGCTATTGTTTAATGAAAGCTTAAACACAAACCAAACAAACAGCGCTGCAGATGAACCATCTATCTACATTTCAAATATGTCTATCATTGAAACTGGTATTTAGGCACCAAACCAGGAGAGATGGCCTAATACTATACATTGGAGTTCACTGGGAAGGAAGGATGATCTTGTGGGTAAAGCGTTGGCTCTATTCAGGAGATGGGGATTCAATTCACAGACCTCCTGCGTGACCTGAGCAAGTCACTTAATATCTCACTGCACTTCAGTTCTCCATCTGTAAAACGGAGATAGCGATACCTTCTCTCCCCCATCATTTGTCTGTCTTCTCTATTTGGACTGTAAGCTCTTTGGGGCAGGGAATATCTCCAGCTGCATGTACACATGGCACATAGCAAAATGGGGCTCCAATATTGGTTAAGGCCTCTAGGTGCTACTGTAATACAAAATTCATAAATAATGGCAACAAGCCACCCCGTAACATAAATATACTGGGGAAAATCAGAGTTGTAGGTGAACATGAACATCAGTTATTGATGGATGTTATTATTAGAAAATTATTAAAAGGCAACCCAGGGCTGTAGTGATGTTTGTCTGTTTGCTCAATATTGGTACCTCTGGAGTGTTCCTGAGGCGGTGAGAGTTGGCTACATGGATTCTAGATAGGTACTGCAAAAATCACGATTAAATTTCTATTGGTTGCTTAAAAGCAATGCAAACAAGAAAGGCACCTCTGAAGATTACAGGGAAAGCTACAATGTGGTGACAAAAAGTGGGCAAAGAATGAATGACGTGCAAAGGGCAGTTCGAGGCTATGGCTTTATGAGAAATAGTTTACTGAAAGCATGATAACTTATGCAAGATAACAAATTCCCAATCAAATTCTTTGAAGCTATTAAAGCAAAAGCAATGCTGCTGGAAAGCCAAAATCCCCAGGCCTCTTAAAGGAGGAAGCAAAAATATTTCTCACATTACTGACCATCAGCCTGATAAGGCCAGGGCCGGCTCCAGCATTTCGCTCCTAGAGGGAGTGAGGGACCTGCCGCCCCCGAATTGCCGCAGGTGCCGCCCCTCTCCCTTGGCCGCCCCAAGCACCTGCTTGTTAAGCTGGTGCCTGGAGCCGGCCCTGGATAAGGCTAATTGCTTGCCTTTTACCTAGAATGATCCAGGAAGAAGGGTCATAAAATGGAGTTTAAGAGGGAAATAAACTCTATTCAAAAACTTATGAAGCCTTGTGATAAAATCCAGCAAGACTATAATGTCATACCGACTGGAATCAGGGAAGGCAGGGTTTGCCCAAATAACTGAATTTGGCAAGGAAAAGTGAAAAGGGACAAGTGAAGACCAAAGGGCAGAGTGTAAAATATTCCTGGACAAAACCACAACGTGGTGAAAATCTGTTTAATCAGGAATTTCTCCTGCCAAGATCTCAGATTTAGAAAGAAATGTAAAGCACAGCAATGTAAGATAGCTCTCTGCGGCCCTGACCGTTGGAACTGCATTAGTGTAGAAAAGGAAGTTGTACTAGCCAGGGTAATTTATCTAAAGACCTGCACTTTTGCCTCCTCTAAATGCATTGTGAAGGTGCCATGAGGGTTTTAACAGCCACAAATAAATAAAGGAGGATAATAAACATCACTCCTACTGCACCCTTATATGTATTTAAAACCCAACTATCATCCCACAAAGACAGTTTTCTGGTCATCAAGTCTAGTTCCCTGTTTCTGCAAGCAACCCCACTCACAAACTTGTCAAGCACCATCTTAAAAACTAGTTAGACCAGGCCTGCACAACATGCGGCCTGCGGGGGCTCGCTGTGCGGCCAGCGGGGGCAGGGCCGGCTCTAGGCACCAGCAAAACAAGCTGGTGCTTGGGGCCGCACATTTTTAGGGGCGGCATGGCCGGCGCCAGAATGCCGCCCCTAAAAATGTGCCCCGGCCGCCCTAGCTCACCTCCGCTGCTGCTGCCGCTCGAGTGCTGCTACTCGCCCTCCCTCCCAGGCTCTCAAACCTGGGAGGGAGGGGGAGATCCCGAGCGGCCACGGCACGCGAAACAGCCGTTTCGCGTGCCGCTGCTCCCCCTCCCTCCCAGGCTTGAGAGCCTGGGGGGAGGAGGCAGGGAAGGGGCGGAGTTGAGGCGGGGCCGGGGTGGGGTAATTAAAAAACGGAGGGGGGGGGCGGCAAAAATTGTTTTTGCTTTGGGCGGCAAAAATCCTAGAACCGGCCCTGCGCGGGGGGATTCCAAACCCCACGCACACAAAGTCCCGAGGCTGGCGTGGCGGCGCTTCCTGGGGCAGCTCCTGGTGGCGTGCCTACCCGCCAACAGGAGCCAGCAATGCGGA